>NW_024871190.1:240000-405000 GCF_019054845.1 Dipodomys spectabilis | reverse complement strand
AGTGTACCTAGTTTCTCTTGTACAAGGATATCTCTCTCCTACTTGAGCCACAGAGACACTTCAGGCTTTTTTCTAGTAAGGTGGCCCTGAGAAATCATGCCCAGGGTTTCATATATGCAAAGCACTCAACCCCTAATGCCCATTCCCAGCCCTCTACTTCAGGTTTGTTAGTTTCTGTCTTTTTCTTGTTGTTGTTGGTTTCTGTTGTAGCAGTTAAAGTCTGGACCTGGGTGCTGTCCCTGAGTGCCTCAGCTCAATTCTAGTGCTCTACCACTTGAGCCACAGTACCACATCAGATTTCCTTGTGGTTCATTGGAGTTCAGTGTTTCAAGGACTTTCCTGCCCCAGACTAGCTTTGAACCATGATCCTCAGATCTCATCCTGCTGAGTAGCTAGTATGACAGGCATGAGCCACAAGCACCAAACTTCCACTTCAGGTTTCTTAGTGGTCAATTGCAGATAATAGTCTCATGGGACCTTTTGTGTCTGAGATATTTTGGAACCCAGATCCTCAGATCTCAACTTCCTGAGATGGCAGGATGACAGATCTCAGCTATAGACCCCTAGGCTGTGGCACTCTGCTGCAAGGGGGTCCTTGGCTCCACGTGGTTGAGGGCTATCCATGAAAGAAAAAGTATTTGAATCCTTACGGTGTGGTTCATTTAACCTAAGAGCAACATATCTGACATTTTCTGCTTGTCTCAGGCCTATACTAGTTATTGCAAATAAGGAAAACCATGGGACCTATGTTTCTTTGAGCCTGTCTTACTTCAATTAATATAATTTTTTCCAAGTCTTTCCATTTTCTAACAAATGTGGCAATGTCATTTTTTCTTATGGAGGCATAGAATTCCATAATATATATATATACATATATATATATATGTGTGTGTGTGTGTGTGTGTGTGTGTGTGTGTGTATAATATGGAATTCTATATATATATGTATGTATATATATATATATATATCACATTTTTTGTCTGCAAAATCATCTCAGTTGTGGAGCTCTTACAAGGACCAGATGAATGAATGAACCCTCTGAAAGACACAGCACGTGACACTCTTTGCATGACTCAGCACACAGCACCCTGTAAAGGACTCAGCACATAGCACCCTGTGCAAGACTCAGCACAGAACACCCTATGAAGGGCTCAGCACATAGCGCTATTCCACAAATTGTCATTAGAATTAGGGTGGTTTCATCAGTATTACCCTTCGTTGAGGAACATTTCACCAACCACACAAGATCACATCTAATGGTTTAGAGGGGTGTTTTTTGTGAGGGGGGTTACCCATGAGGCTTGAACTCAAAGCATGTGCATACTGTTCTAATAACATTTGCTCAGGGTTAGAGCTCTGCCACTAGGAGCCACATTTTAAAGAGTGTCAGAGACTTCCTGCCACGGCTGGATTTTAAAGCCCCCAAACAGCTAGGATGATGGGGTTAAGCCAGCCATCAGCATCTGGTTCCGTGCAGCTGGGTTGCAGCGGTATACATATTGCTAAGTCAGGATAGGTGGCAGCTATCAGCGCCAGACTCATAGCTTGCTCTGTGATGATGTATTTGAAGTCCTGTCCTTATATCATTGCAGGTAGAACATTATACCTTTTTTTGGCGGCAGTCCTGGGGCTTGAGTAAGGGCTTAGAAAATGTCCCTAAGTGTTGGTGCTCTAGGCTAGCATTCAATTGATTGAAAAACAGCAGAACTTCTGGATTTTCTGTTTATGTGGCATTGAGAAATGCAACCCAGGGCTTCTTGCTTACTAGGTGAGCACTCAACCATCAAGCCCCAGGAGTGAGTGAGGTATAAATAGACAGAGCTTCCTGTATATACGTATTATATACACAAAAGGAGAGATGTCTGTATATTACTGAATTATAGATAATCTTACTACCAATTATTAGGTTTTAAATTATGTCTCCATTTAATGATGTGTCCCAGTTGAACAATTAATAAAGCATTAATTAATAATTACTCAATATCCTGTAATTATTTATCATATATGTACATACATCCATACATATAATTACATATTTCATAAATGAGACAAATTAAATTATGCATCATGTGTTACTATGAATTATTAAGTATTTAATTATGTCTCCATATAATTTTTATTCTCTTAATGCTCAATAAAATATTAATTAAACTTAATCCAAGTCCTATAATTATTGTGTCTAATTTTATCCCAGAATGATTCACTACTAATTCAATCTGTTTTTCTTCCACCTATGTCATTTCTTACATTTGTGACATCCTATTTCATAGCATATAGATTTGCAAAAAATTTATACATCCTACCTGTCACCTCACACTTTCAAAGAATAGGAAAACCTGTTTCACTCGGCTTCTCACTCCATGATTACATTTTTGTCAGTGCTGGAATCTAAACTCAGGGCCTAGAGGCTCAGTTCATGAATGGGTGACTGCCAGCACAGGAGCCTCTAGCCAATTCAGCTGCCAGGCAGTTCCCAGGCCCTGAGATCGAGCCCTGTATGTTGACTCCATATTGCACTTAGTGTAGTTATTCATTTTATTTTTTGTTTTATTCATTTATTTACCATTTATTTTATTGACTGTTATTACACATGAAACATTTACTACATTTATTACATAGGATATAGCTTTGCCTATGTATGAAACTTCATACCTAACACCCAGGAATTTCACAGAAAAGGAAAACATGTGTCACCTTAGGCTTCTTACTCCACCATTCAATTTTTGTGAGTGCTGGCATCTGAACTCATAGCCTGCAAGGCCCAATTCATGAATGGGTGAGTCGCAGCACACCAGCCTGTGGCATATAGAGCTTACAAGAAGTTCCCAGCACCTGAGATCGAGCCCCTGGGGTTGACAAAATAAGAAGAAATTGACATGCAGATGGTACTACACAAATAAATATAGATCTTTAAAGAGTGCCAGAGATGTCTATACATTCTTCAGTTATATGAACTACATTCCTAGCAATTCTTGGGTATTTATTATGCCTCCATGTAATTAATATTTTCGTTTTCATCCTTAATGAAATATTAATTAAATCAACTACAGTCTTGAAACTATTGCATCCATGTAATTAATAGTATTCTTTTAATGTGTCAAAAAATATCCATTAAAATCCATTGGCCTCCTAAAATCACTCTGTTTAGTTTTATAGTAGTATCATTCAGGAACAACTAATACAACCTTGACATTCATAACCTTCCATCGGTATTCCTATGCATAGGAACCAGGCTCTTAGGATCTCCCTGCATTGGTAGGGGTTAGGACCGGGCTTCGAACATAGGGCCTATGTGGCTGTGTTGGCCTAGGGCTTTCTTGGTAGCCTGCCAGCCTTCACCAATGCCAGGTTAGAAACAGTTTTCAGCCATGTCATTCAGACCCAGTATGGTCACCTTGCAAATAAAACAAATGTAAAACAGGCAGCCATCTGAAAGTTGCCGATTTGTTTTTTGTTTTTATTTTTGTTTTTTTTTTTTCTGTAAAAATACCATAGAGAGGGGTTACAATTACAGGGGCAAGATAATGAGTACATTTCTTATCAAACATTGTTGCCTCCTCCTATGTTTCTCCTTCCCATCCCTTTCCATACCGTCCCTGCCCCTCCTACCAGATCCTCCCCCCCACCAATGTTGTAAAGTTCGTTTTTCAACATAATGACTTGTACATCTCGTTGTTGCAATAGGTCCACCTGTATCCCTATTTAAACGATTTGATTTTTCCCTTCCCCTCCACAAATTATACCACCATAAAATACAGTGAAAGCACGGGTTATACCATGGGGAAGGGACATATAAAGCAACATAGAAATCATCTTATAAATATGTTAGAAACAATTGAATGAAATAAAAAACCTTTTGAATACTTATCTTTGGGTTCATTTCCCTAACATCAACTTATCTGAACTTTTCTGCTTGACTCAGACATATTCTAGTTATTGCAAATAAGGCAAACTTTATCTGTGTCGTTTTATTTATTTTTATTCCTGTCAGTCTTTGAGGCCCAGGAACCCAGGTTTGGCTGTGAGTCCAGTGGCTTCAACCCAGCCTGGAGTGATCAAAGCTGAGACAGAGTTGCCATTATCTGAGTTCAAGCTCTATGCTTGACAAAATAAAAATAAATAAATAAGTACATTAAAATATTTGAAAAATTATGAGGCCCCGTGGCTTGGAATTGACGCCATTTTTTCTGCCAGGCATGGGATTTGAACTCAGGGTCTGGGAAATCTGCAGCTTTGTGGGGGAAGGGGAAGCTTACTATGCTGGAAGACAGGAAAGTCAGGCCTGTTCCCAGGACCTGAATTCAAGTCCTAGCACTTGAAAACAATAATATTTGTATATATTTTAAATACATGATTTATATTTACAGGTTTACTGCATATTGCGGTTCATGTAGTTATTGATTTTATTTTGTATTTTACTTATTTCTTATGTATTTTAGTGAGTATGATTACACATATAATATTTTTACATCCTATTACATAGAACATAGATTTGCCTATGTATTATCCATCATTCCTGAGACCCAGGACTTTGCCTATAAGGAAAACAAGTGGGACAATTAGCTTCTTCCACCAGAATTAAGTTTTTGGCATTTCTGTGATTTGAACAAGACCCACTTCATAAATGGGTCAATGTTAGCACACTAGTATGATGCAAGTGAAGTTGGCAGGCAAATTTGAGGACGTGAGATCAAACCCTAGGAGTGGCGAATATATAAACAGATAGATGTGTAGATTGCAGTGTGTGTGTGTATTTACATATGTGTATGCATCGATAAATAAATGTATACAGAGACAGATAGATATTTGTGTAGATTCTATTGCATAACTCTATATGTAAAGTGATGTCTATATCTTATTCTTATATATTCTATTGCTACCAATTATTTGGTCTAAAATTATGCATCCATTAATTAATCACGGTAGAAGACTTAATAAAGTATTAATTCAATTAATCAATGACCTATATTGATTGTGTACAATCTTATACTAGATTGACTAGTTAATTAGTAATTCAATTAGTATATGCCAAACATTCTATTAGTCTTCCTATAGATAGGAATAGATAGGAATGACTTTCCTAGCATCTTCAGCCATGTGTAGGTGGCAGTCCCAGGATCAAACTCAGGGCCTAGGTGTCTGGGTTGGGCTCAAGCTTCACTGACAGCCCGCAGCCTTCGGCCATGCAAGGTCATGTACAATTTTCAAGCTGAGTCATTGAGACCTAGGATGGTCACAGTGCAAAGGAAACAAAGGTAAAAAGGTTGTGTAAAACTTCCTGGTTTTTTCCTCCTCCATTTTTGTTGCTTTGATGGAATTTTGCCAGTGCTAGGAGTTGAACTCGGGTCCTAGGATCCCTGGATCATCTGTGGGTGTAAATGCTGCACCCCAGCCTAGGGTAACCATGGTTTAAGACACAATAATGAGCTTCCTTCAGCAAAAGGACCTCAGGGACAATGTTTAGGCTCACAGTTCAAGCCTCAGGAGCGGCCACACAAAAAATGAGCCATTAAGTCTGTGTGTCTGTGTATGTATGCATGTATTTCTATCGGTGAACATCCAGAGTCGCTATGAAGAAAAGCACCCCAATAGGAAATTTGCTTTGAATAGAATGATTTCATAGCACAGAGAGTGCTTTCAAGACAGTGCATGTTCCTGGGATCCCTTCACTGTTTGCAATGTATCCTGAGGGTTTCTGCACACCCCAGGCTGTTGGGGGAAGTCTGCCTCATTGTTGGAACAGGCAAAAAAAAAAAAAGCCTCAATCCTGTACAGCTGTGTAACAAACAATTCATGTGGGGCAATTAGTGAGGATGAGTGTGGGCAGGCTCTGAAGGCCAGGAGAAAAAGGCCTCTTTGTACCCAAGCTATCTCTCTCCCCAGTGCTCTGTTTTGACAAGAAGCCTTCATTTGTGCCATCTTCCATGGCAGGTCAAGTTTGCTGCACTCTTTCTGTCTTTGTTAGACTATGTTCCAGTGTTGAAAAAAACTACTACAATTAATTCAAGAGTCCTTCTGGCAGATAACTAGGGAGCTGAACCTAATAAGTTTCCTAATTGGCAAAGGTGCCTCCCTAGGTTTCCAGGAGCTTGTTAAATCTAAGCACTTGTGCAAAATCACAATGCTTCCTGCCATCTAGGGCTGGTGAAGCTCATCATGTATTGAAACCTTTGCCCTCTCCGAGTTGGGCCCTGGGTAGGTAGATTTCGGGTTAAACACAGGGCCAGGGTGCTGACCTTGAGCTCAGAGGAGAAGCTCTTTGCTTTACTATTGGGTGTCACTGCTTCATTTCTTGTATCATTGTGTGTGTGTGTGTGTGTGTGTGTGTGTGTGTGTGTGTGTGTGTGCACGCGTGTGCGTGCGTGTGTGCGTGTGCATACACCAGCCCTGGAGCTTTTATTCAGGACCTGAGCACTGTACCTTAGTTTCTCCTGCACAAGGACAGCACTCTACCACTTGAGCCACACAGCCAATTCAGGCTTTTTTTCTAGGTATGTGGTACTGAGGATTCAAACCCAGGGTTTCATACATGCAAAGCACTCTACCCCTAAGACACATTCCCAGCACTCCACTTCAGGTTTCTTGATTTCTTTTCTTGTAAGTTGGAGTTGAAGCCTGGGCCTGGGTGCTGTCTCTGAGCAATTCAGCTCAAGTCTAGCACTCTACCACTTGAGCTACAGTGCCCCTTCAGGCTTTCTGGTGTTTCTTTGGAGATAATCATCTCAAGGAATCTCCTGCCGAGGCTGGCTTTGGACCATGATACTCAGCTCTCAGGCTCCTGAATAGCTATGATGAGAAGTGCGACTCACTGGTGCCCAGCTTCCACTTTAAGTTTCTAAGTGGTGAATAGGAGATAATAGTCTCATGGGCCTTTTTGTTTCTGGGATAGTTTGGAACCCAAATCCTCAGCTTCCTGAGCAGGCAGGATGATAGACCTCAGCTAAAAACACCTAAGCTGTGACACTTTCTGCAAGGGGGTCTTTGGCTCCGCGTGGTAGAGTGCAAGCCATGAGCCCAAGAGGAAAGTCAAGCGCCTAGGCTCTGGGTTGAAGGTTCATGATGGAGGAAATGAAACCAAACCAATTGTCAGCAGGAGACAAGTCACTTGAGTTCAGTACATACATAAATTTGGCCCTGCCTTGGGGACATATCTGAGCCTCAACGTTTTCATCTGCACAATCGTCTTACTTGTGGAGCTCTAACAAGGACCAGATGAAAGAATACATCCCATGAAGGACTCAGCACATAACACCATAGCTCCCCGCACACCAGGAGGGACTCATCACATAGCTCTATCCCACAAGCTGTCATTAGAATTCGGGTGCTTTCATCAGTATCACCATTCTTTCAGAAAAACGTCACAAACCACAAATGTTCACATCTAATGGTTTAAAGGGGTGGTTAATGGAGGGGAAGGTCCTCAGCCTTGGGGATTGCACTCATAGGTTGTGGATACTCTCCTAAGACTTTTTCCTCAAGGCTAGAACTCTACCACTTTGAGCCTCAGCTCACAGTCTCGCAGATTTCTTGCCAGGCCTGAGTATCCAAACCACCAGTTTCAGAACTCATCCCTGAGCAGCTAGGGGTGAGCCAGCAGCGTCTGGTTCCATGTAGTTGGTTTGCAGCTGTTGACCTCTGGCTAAGTCAGGTTAGATGTCAGCCATCAGCTTCAGACTCCTGGCTTGCTCTGTCATGAGGTATTTGAAGCCCTGTCATTCTATAGTTGCAGTCATAACATTCTAACTTGTTTTTGGTGCTTTAGTGACAGCACCACTTTTGGCTTTTTCTCTGCATGTGATAGTGTGGAAATGAACCCAGAGCTTCATACATACTAGGCAAACACTCTACCACTGAGCGCCAGTAGTGACAAGTGTAGAAATAGATATGGTTTGTTTTATATATATACATATATATATATATATATATATATATACATATAAAACAAGAGAGAGGTGTCTGTATATTATTAAGTTATATATACTATTTTACTACCAATTATCAATAATTAAATTATTTCATCCTTTATTTAGGTACCATGTTTGAATTTATAATAAAGTATTAATTGAAAATTAGGCAATGTACTATGATTACTGTGTATAATTTTATAATATAAACATACACTAAGTACTAATGTAATTGTTACTTTTACAACATTCCATTCATATGGCTGTCTATTGGAATGCATTTTTTAGGATCTCCTGACATTCGTAGGTGGCGGGGACTTGAACCCGGACCTAGTTTGCTGGCTTGGGCTATGGTTTCCCTGATAGCCCATCAAACTTCAGCAGTGCAAGGTCACATACACTTTCCAGACCCTGTCATTTAGACACAAGATGGTCACAATTCAAAGGAAAAAACTATGTAAAACCACTTTCTGGAACTCCCCAGTTTTATCCTTCTCCTTCCTTCACCCTCTTATTTTGTCGGTTGTCAGGCAGAAGTCTGAGTCTGTGCACTGTCCCTCAACTCTTCAGCTCAAGGCTATCATTCTACCACTTGAGCCATAGCAACACTTCCGGTTTTTTTCTGCTTATGTGGTGCTGAAGAATTGAACTCAGGACATTATGCATGCAAGGCAAGCACTCTACTACTGATCCACCTTCCCAACACTTCACCTTTTTTTGCCACTCCAAAGATTTGAACTCAGGTCCTAGGACCTCAGGATGGGCTGTGGGTCCAGAGGCTGCACCCCAGCCTAGAGTGATCAAGGCTGAGGCAGAGTTGCCACAAGCTGAGTTCATGGCCCGGGCCTGGCCAAAAAAATTAAGGCCCTGGCTTGGAATTTGCACAATTTTTCTGGAGGGCTGGGATTTGAACTCAGGGTCTGGGGAACTCTGTGGCACTGTAGGGGAGGGGAAGATCACCGTCTTTGAAGACAAGAATTTCAGACCAGTTTCAAGGGCCTGAATTCAAGCCCTATCACTGGAAAAATAATATTCATATATGAGATCTTTTTACATACGTGGGTTTACTCCATATGACATTTATTACCCTTCTTTTTTCATTGTTTATTTTATTTAGCATTATTACATATATAACTTTTTTCATTTATTATATGTTATCACATGAATATATTTGCATATGGATTATACATCATACTGAGACACAGGACTTTTACAGAGAAGGAAAAAAATATGTCAAAATTGGCTTCTTACTGCACATATAAACTGTTGGCAATGCTGGGATTTGAACTCAGAGGTCACAATGCATAATTTATGAGTGGGTCAATTGTAGAACAAAAGCCTTTGGCAAATTAAGCTGCCAGCCAGTTCTGAGGACCTGAGATTAAGCCATAGTAGTGGGCTATATATATATATATAAATAAATAGATTGTTAGATATAGGCATAGATATAGACATAGAGAGATAGATAGTGATAGATAGATAGATAGATAGATAGATAGATAGATAGATAGATAGATAGATAGATAGACAGATAGATAGATAGATAGATGTGTAGTTTGCTACATATATGAGAGAGACAATGTGAGGATATTAAATTATATATATATTATGAATTATTAGTTACTAAATTAGGTTTCCATTTAATGCAGTATCATGGTTGAATACTTACTAAAGTATTAATGTAAAAGAAGACAGTGTTCTTTAATTAGCAGAACCAAACCAGGGAGTTAGAATGGAAGACATAATCCAATAATTTTTGTGTGGTATTCTATAAAAGAATCATGAACTAACTGTCAATTTAATTGTAACTTTTATAAATTCCATTAAGCATTCCCATGGATAGGAATGATTTGCTCAAGATTTCCCTCCATTTGTAGGTGGCGGTCCTGGCATTCCAACTCCAGGCCTGAGTAGTTTACTCGGAAATGCAAACCATTAGAATGACACTGTGAAGATTTCAGATTGTCATGAGAAATATAGAACAAGAAAAAAAGAAAGCTGAGTGTTAGTGGATCCTCCCTGTAATTCTAGCTCTTCAGGAGTCTGAGAGGTAGAGAATGACAATTTGAATTCAGTCCAGACAGGAAAGCCCAGGACAATCTTATTTCTAAGGGATCACAGGAATTAAAAAAAAAAAACAAAAAACATGAGTGGGGCTGTGGCTCAAGGGCATAGCACTACCTTTGAGAAAAAGGAGCTCAGGGACAGTGCCTAGGCTCATAGTATAATCCCCAGACTTGCCAAAAACAAAAAACAGTAACTCCATGTCTACCCATGTATGTATGCATGTATTTCTATCTGTGAAGATCCAGAGTCCCTATGTTGAAAGGCATTCAGCTAGGAAATTTGCTTTGAATAAAATGCTTTCATAGCACAGAGAGCGCTTTCAAGACAGTGCATATTCCGGGGCTCCCCTCATTGTTCCCAGTGTAGCCTGAGTGTTTCTGCGAACCTCAGGCTGCTGGAAGAAGTCTGCCTCATTGTTGGAACAGGCAGACAAAAGGCCTCACTCCTGTACAGCTGTGTAATAAAAAACTCCATCTGGGCCAATTAGTGAGGATGAGTGTGGGCGGGCTCTGAAGGCCAGGAGAAAACGACCTCTTTGTATCCAAAGCTATCTCTTTCCCCAGTGCTCTGTTTGGACAAGAAGCCTTCATTTGTGCCACCTCCTCTGGCAGGCCAAGTTCCTTGTACTTATCCTGTCTTTGATAGACTATTTCCCAGTGTTGAAACAAACTGCTACAATTAATTCAAGGGTCGTTCTGGCAGACAACTAGAGAGCTGAACCGAATTAAAAGATTCCTAATTGGCAAAGTTGCCTCCTTAGGTTATCAGAAGCTCACTGAATCTAAGCACATGGGTAATATCACAATGCTTCCTGTCATCTAGGGCTGGTGAAGCTCATCAGGTTTTGAAATCTTTGACCCCTCCTAGTTGAGCCCTGGATGGCTAGCTTTTGGGGTTGAATACAGGGCCTAGGTGCTAACCATAAGCTTAGAAAACGAAGCTCAGTGCTTTACCACAATTTGGTGTAACAGCTTCAGTTCTGATACCTGTGTGTGTGTGTGTGTGTGTGTGTGTGTGTGTGTGTGTGTGTGTGTGTGTGTGTGCATACACTTGTCCCGGAACTTGAGGACCTCAGCAATGTACCTGAGATTCTCCTGTACAAGTATAGCACTCTACCACTTGAGCCACAGGGCCAATTCAGGCTGTTTTTTAGTGATGTGGTACTGAGGAATCAAACCCAGGGATTCATACATGCAAAGCAGTCTAATGCTTCCTCTTCAGGTTTCTTTCTTTCTCTTCTTGTATGTTGGAGAAGTTGAAGTCTAGGCCTGGGCGCTGTCCTTGAGTTCTTCAGCTAAAGCCAAGTGTGCTACCACTTGAGCTACAGCATTTCTTCAGGTTTTTGTTGGGTCACTGGAGAGTAGAGTCCATCTCAAGAATTTCCTGCCCAGGCTGGCTTTGGACACTGATCCTCAGCTCTCAGGCTCCTGAGTATCTAAGAGGACAGGCGTGAGTTAGTGGTGCCCAGCTTCCACTTCAAGTTTCTAAGTGATGAATAGGAGATAAGATTCTCATGGGACGCTTTGTGTCTGGGATAGTTTGGCACCCTGATCCTCAGATCTCAGCTTCTTGAGTAGGCAGGGTGACAGACCTCAGCTACAGACGCCTAGATCTAACTCTCTGTTGCAAGAGGGTCCTTGGCTCCACGTGGTAGGGCGTTAGCCATGAGCCAACAGGGAAGGGTCAGTGACTAGGCCCTGAGTCCAAGGTTCACGACTGAGAAAAATAAATAATTGTCTGCAGGAGACAACTCACTAGATTTCAGTACATACATAATTTTGGTTAGCCTCAAATTTCTCATCTGCACCATCATCTTACTTGTGGAGCTCTTACAAGGATCAGATGAAAGAATGAACCCCATAAAGGACTCAGCACACACCTCATGAAGGACTCATCACATAGCTGTAACCCACACGCAGTCATTAGAAGGAGGGTGCTTTCATCGGTATCACCATTCATTCAGAAACATATCACAAACCACACAAAATTCACATCTAATGATTTAGAGGGATGGGTCTTTTTGGGAGGGCTAGGTGTCAGCCACAGGAAATGCACTGGAAGGTTGGGGGTACTGTTATAAGATCTTTTGCTCAAGATTAGGGCTCTACCACTGTGAGCCACAGCTCAGAGTTTTGGAGACTTCCTTCAAGGGCTGGGTTTTAAACCCACCAGATTTCAGCCCCTGAGTATCTTGGATGACAGAGCTGAGTGAGCCAGCAGCATCTGGCTCCGTGGTGCTGGGTTGCAGTGGTTTACTTCTGGCTAAGTCAGGTTAGATGTCAACTTTCACCACCAGACTCCCGGTTTGCTCTGTGATGAGGTATTTGCAGTCCTATCCTTTTATCGTTGCAGTTAGAACATTCTATTTTCTTTTTTTGGGTGCCAGTCCTGGGTCTTGAGTAAGGGTCTAGACAAAGTCCCTAAGCTTTTATGCTCAAAGCTAGTGCTCAACTGCTTGATGGACAACATGACTACCAGATTTTTCTGTGTACGCGGTAGTGAGGAATCAAACCCAGGACTTTGCACGTACTAGGCAAGCACCTTACCACTGAGCCCCAGGAGTGACAAAAGTATGAACAGATAAATGTATAGATTGGTTGACAGATAAATGGATGTATATGTATACAACAAGAGAGAGATGTGTCTGTATACAATGTAAATGCATATAGGATATTACTACTGATTATTGGCAATTAAATTCCTTCCTTTTTAAAGTATCATGATTGAATACATAATAAAATATTAATTGAAAATTAGTCAATGTAGTATAATTGTTGTGTATAATTTTATAATAATATAATCGTACACTAACTACTAATTTAATTGTTACTTTTATAACATTCCATTCCTATGGATGCATATGGGAATGGGTTTCTTAGAATCTCTCACCATTCATTAGTGGCAGTCCTGGGATTCGACCTCCAGACCTAATTTGCCGGTTTTGGCTATGGCTTCCTTAATAGCCGCCAAACATGAGCAATGCAAGGTCATGTACACTTTCTGCGCCTTGGCATTTAGACCCAGGATGGTTACAATACAAAGGAAATAAAAATGTAAAACTACCTTCTTGAATTTCTCAGTATTATGCTTCTCCTTTTTATTTTTTATATTTTTGCCTGTCCCGAGATTTGAACTCAGGTCCTAGGATCCCAGTGCTGGCAGTGGCAGAGATGCCAAGACTTGACTTCAAGCCCCGTAGTTGGCAATAATAATAATAGTAGTATTAGTAGTATTAGTAGTAGTAATACCCAGGCTTGGATTTGCACAATTTTTCTGGCAGGTATGGGATTGGAACTCAGAGTCTGGGTAACTCTGTGACACTGTGGGTGAAGAGGAATGGCTCACTGTCCTTGAAGACAAGAAATTCAGACCAGTTCCTAGGGCCTGAATTGAAGCCCTAGCACTGGAAAAAATAATGTTCATATATGAGATCTATTTACATACATGGGTTTACTGTGTTGACATTTATTACCCTTATTTATTTAGCATTATTACACATATAACGTTACTTTTATTATATCATATAACATAGGATATATTTTATACATCATACTGAGACCAAGGACTTTCACAGAGAAGGAAAACAATGTGTCAAAATTGGCTTCTTACTACAAAGAATAAATTTTTGGCCATCGTGGGATTTCAAATCATGGACTAAAATGCCCAATCCATAAATTGTGTCACAGTCTTAGCAGACCGGACTCTGGCAAACTGAGCTGCCAGTAAGATCTGAGGTCCTATATATATATATATATATATATATATGGGATTAGTGTGTGTGGCTTGATCATAGGAATAATGATATATGTATATTATATACAAATATACATATATATGTTGATAGATGTGTAGATTGAGATACATATGTATATATACATATATATATATATATGTACATATATATAGAGAGAGAGGGTCTGTGAGGATATTAAATTTTATATATATATATATATTATTACCAACTATTAGTTATTAGTGCTTCCATTTAATGAAGTATCCTGGTTGAATACTTATAAAAGCATTAATTAAAAATTAGTCAGTATCCTCAATCATACCATGATGATAGAACGGAAGATATAAATCCAATAATTATTCTGTGGCATTCTAAAATAGAATCATGAAGCAAATGCACATTTAATTATTACTTTTATAACATTCCCTTAGCATTCATATGAACAGGAATGAGTTTGTCAGGGTATCCCTCCATTTGTGGGTACCAGACCTAGCATTCAAACTCCAAGCCTGAGTAGTTTAATTTGAATGCAAACCACTGGAACGACACCATGAAGATTTCAGATTGTTATGATTTATAAAAAGAACAAGAAGAAAAGAAAGCAAGGTATCAGTGGCTCCTGCCTGTAATCCTAGCTCCTTAGGAGGCTGAGATGTAAAGAATGCCAATTTGAATTCAGCCGACGTGGGAAAGTCCATGATACCCTTCTTTCTAAGAGGTCACATGAAAAAGCAAAACCATGAATGGGTGTGTGGCTCAAGGGCAGAGTGCTACACTTGAGCAAAAGGAGCTTAGGGACAGAGCCTAGGCTCATAGTACAACCACAGACCTGCCAAAAACAAAAAGAGGAGGCAATAACTCCTTGTATCTTTGTATGGATGATGAGCATTCAGCAGGTTGCCCATACCCAGACATCCAACCTGGGCAAGCTGGGACAAGCCCTCAGAGAGTACTAAGTCTGAGCCGGCAACTTGAACAAAGCATCCTTCTCTGCCATTTAAAGAACTGAAGCATTATGTTCTGGCTGAGGTGTCCCATTGGGACACCTAGAAGCCAGACACTGCCTCCAGGGAGACCACAGTTCTAGGCTACAGAAGTTGTCAAAGGTTCTGACTTCATATTCTCTATCCCTCTGTATGATGTGAGCCTAGACCTCTGGGGCCTAGTGGCTATCACTCATTTATCATTTCTCATTTTCAAGTCACAGGCTGGTCCCAAATATTGGCAAAGGTATGAAATAGTCAGTGATTTCTACAACAAAAGGGGTAAGCTAATTAACCTCACCCTCATAACTCCCATTAGAAGTGAGCCTTGTGTTGTGTATGTGGCTTAGTGGTAGAGTGCTTACATAACATGCATGCACGAAGCCTTGGGTTCTATTCCTCAGTACCACAGAAACAGAAAAAGCCAAAAGTGGCACTGGGGCTTCAGTGGTAGAGTGCTCGACTTGAGCAAAAGAAGCTCAGGAACATGCCCAGACCCTGAGTTCAAGCCCCAAGACTGGCAAAAAAAAAGTCAGCCTGGTGAGATATATTGCTCTGGGACTCAGAGGAGGGCCGAGGTTATAGATAAAGGTAGGGTAGAGTGCAGGTGCTGGTGGCTCTCCCCTGTAATCTTAGCTACTTAGGAGGCTGAGATCTGAGGATGACAATTGCAAGCAGGAAAGTCTATATGAGACACTTTTCTCCAATTAAACACCCAAAAAGCCAGAAGTAGAGCTGTGGTTCAAGTAGTAGAGCGCTAGCCTTGAGCACAAAGGCTCAGGGATAGAATAGCATCAAGGCCATGAATTCAAACCCCAGGAATGGCATGCGCACACACACACACACACACACACACACACACACACACACACACACACACACATATACAACCTCACACACATACACACACACACACATCAAGATAGAGCATTTGCCACTCAGCCTGCACAAGTTCCATCTCTAGAAACTTAATACTAAAATAAAGAGGGAGATTGGAAGGAAAGACTTGCTCCATGAGATGATATACCCAGTGCCAAAATTCCACAGGAGTTCTAAATTGTGAAAGAGGACAGAGAGCCTCAGGCAGAAGGTCCAGCATGGGCAACGGTCCTGAGGTGTGGTTTAGAGCAGGTGGTGTGGGTGGAATGAAGGTTCTGTGGCTTCAGACAAGTCTGGCAGAACATTCAAGGCTGGGTCAAGGTTTATACTTGAGTCACAGGTAGGGCAGAGGTTGGGGTCCCAGAATGGGGCCCAGGGGGAAGATTATCTTGTCTTTCACCATGGACCCCAGCCATTTCCTGTGGCTGGAAGCCTGTTTTGCATAGCTCCTGACCCTCAGGCCTCCTTTTCATGGAGGAGTCAGGGCAAATGCAGGGAGGAAAGCTTGCTTAAGAAAAGCTTCTAGGGGCTGGGAAGGTGGCTCAGTGGTAGAGCGCTTGCCTTGCATGCCTGAGGCCCTAGGTTCGATTCCTCAGCACCACATAAGCAAAAAAGAAAAAAGCTGGAAGTGGTGCTGTGGATCAATTGATAAAGCGCTCGCCTTGAGCTGAAGAGCTGAGGGACATCGCCCAGGTCCAGAGTTCAAGCCCCAGGACTGGACACCCCCCCCCAAAAAAAGAAAAGCTTCTAGCTTAATGCCACCAGTGGCTCAACCCCTGTAAATCCTAGCTACTAAGGAGACTGAGATCAGAGGGATGAAATTACTGAGGCTCTTCTTGCCAATGAACTACCAAAAGCCAGAAATGGAGCTGTGGCTCAGGTGATAGAGTGCCAGCATTGAGGGAAAAAGTTGAGACCAAAGCCCAGATCCCTGAATTCAAGCCCAGTACTGGCTCCTAAAAAAATAAAAAAAGCTTTCAGGAGCTCCTAGTCCACTGTAGTGACACTCCAGATCAGCCCGGCACCGGTGGCTCACACCTGTCCTCCTAGCTCCTCAGGAGGCTGAGACCTGAGGATCATGGTTCAAAGCCAGCCCGGGCCAGAAAGTCTGGGAGACTCTGAACTCCAGAGAACCTCCAGAAAACTGGAAGTGGCGCGGTGGCTCAAGTAGTAAGCTGAAGAGCTGGGGAACAGCAATTAGGCCCAGAGTTCAAGCCCCATGACCAACAACTGGCCTGCTTGGACCTCACTCTGTGGCAGAATATTTTCCAATGGGCCTCTGATGGACTCCCAATGTCTAGGTGTCCCACCAGTCTTCAGAGCAGCCTCTTTGTATATCTTTCCCTACAGAGTAGGCCACAGTATCAGAGAAGGGTCAAACCTTGGGGCATGGAGGTCATCGTTCGAGTCATCAGAATGGCATCTGTCATGGGTGCATTATGGATCTGAGCAGTAAATCTACGTCTCATACCAGGGTTCTGGGCCAGGAGGGGCAAGAGCTGCAAGATGATACAACAGGTAATGCCCACTCACAAAAGTATCACAAAAGTGTGAATCTATCAGGCACACCTTTGACGGGTGTTGAGTTGGGCTCATGAAAGACTTGTAGGCTTAGGAATCCACGGGTGGCTGGTTGCTGCTTGTAGCAGTCACTACCCCTGGAGTCCCAGTGTTTGGAGCCTTGCTTTCCTCACCAGTGCTCAGGGGCAGATGAAGGTCTGAAATCGTGGGCCAACTACAAAGAGCATCCATAGTGTCCTTCTCTAGGTCCTGTGGCCCCGTGCATGAATGGAGGAGCAGGTTCCATGGAACTTACTGCCATGACCCAGACCCCTTAGCCCAAGAAGGACTTAGGGAGAAACAACTTGATCTGCCTTGAGAGTTTACTATGATTATGCCTCAAGACTGCCCACAGTTCTAACTGAGCTCATCATTAACACCTCTGTGTGTGTGTGTGTGTGTGTGTGTGTGTGTGTGTGTGTGTGCATGCATGTGTGCGTGCACATATTTGTACAGCAGTTTGAACTCAGGGCTCAGGCTCTGTCCCTGAGTTTTTTCATTGAGGGCTAGCACTCTACCACTTGAGCCACAGCTTTTCTTCCAGCTTTCTGTGGTTATTTGCAGAAAAGAGTCTCACTGACTTTTCTAGCTGGGCTGCCACTGAAAGGCAATCTTCAGATCTCAGCCTCTGAGGAGATAGGAATATGAGAGAATGAGCTATTAGTATCTAACTGGCCACACTTTCCTTCTTGGATAAAACAGAGTACCTCTCTGTCCCAGCTGAGCACCCATGTTCAGCTACTTCTCCAACCCAGGCTTCAGACAAAACATACCCTCCACTGAGGACAAAGAAATGGGATCAGGTTTGAGCTTTATGTTCTCCACACAGTCAGGGGCTGCTAGGAGCTGATATAGAGATCAGAAATCTAGGCCAGGGCAAGTAGACAGCTGTAGAACAGAAGAGTGTATGAAAAGACATCCTTGCCGCTGGGTGCCAGTGGCTCATGCCTGTAATCCTAGCTACTCAAAGCTGACACCTGAGGATCAATCAAGTTTCAAAGCTAGCCTGGGTAGACTCTTATCTCCAATGAATCATCAAAAAACTGGGAAGGAAAGTTATACTATTTCACACGGTACAGCACCAACCTTGTGCAAACAAGCTAAAGGATAGCACCTAGGCTCTGAGTTCAAGTCCCGGTAAACACACACACACACACACACACACACACACACACACACTAACATCTTTAGCAGATGCCAATGTCTCAAACCAGCTATCCAGTACTCAATAGGCTGAACTCTTAGGATGGCAGCTTGAAGCCAGCCCAGGCAAGTAAATCCGTGAGACTCTTCTCTCCACTAAACTACTAAAAAAGATGAAAGGTGAGCTGTGATTCAAGTGGTAGAGTGTTAGCTCAGGGACAGTGCCTAGGCCCAGAGTTCCAGTTCTGAGATTTTTTTTGGGGGTGGGGGTCCGGTCATGGGCCCTGAACTCTGGGTCTGGGCACTGTCCCTCAGCTCTTCAGCTCAAGGCTAGCACTCTACCACTTGAGCCACAGCGCCACTTCCGGCTTTTTCCTTTTTGCTTATGTGGTGCTGAGGAATCGAACCCAGGGCCTCAGGCATTCAAGACAAGCGCACTACCACTGAGCTACCTTCCAAGCCCTCTGAGATTTTTTTTAAAAATAAATACCCTTTGCCATCCCCAACCCCACAGGCCATAAATCCAGATTTTGGTCATCCTAGATCTCACTTCCGTTCCTGCTACTTCCACAGCACTGTCACAAGTAGCCTGTGTGTGGCTAGCACTGGGTTAAGAATGGAAGTTACACAAGGGGGACATAACCAGGTCAAGGCTCATGCCCCAGAACATTGAGGTACTGGCCATACCTGTCTCTCACCCCCTCTACCCTGACCCTGGAATCTAGTCTGTGCTTCTGTATTATGGTTATCCGGAATTGTTTAGAAGGACCTAAGAGGCCCAGCTGGGCAGCAGGGGGAGGGGAGATAGACTTTCCTGCGATAAGGTACGTTTACATTTCCTAGACAACAATGGGTACTTCGAAGACAACTTTGCCTCACTTTCCATGTAGCCCCAGATCCACTTGTTTGGGCGGCCTTCAGTCAGCTATCAGGCTGAAGTTGGCCAGAGGCATTGGCAACCACCCTTCCCCCACTCCATTGCCAGCCTGCTAGGATGGACATGCATCCAGAGGCCCAGTTGAGGAAAAGGAAAGGACATGCATGACTGAGCCCCTCTCCTCCATGGGCAGGGGAGAACCTATGTCAGCTGGCCCTGCTGACCCAGAATCCTCTGGAGGTGGCCAAAGTTATGGACAGCCAGAGTTAGGCCCCAACAAAAAGCTAGAATATACAGATCTCTGGCAATTTAGGACTCATTGTAGACCCAGATAGGGGGCTATAGGCAGGGTGCCATGCCATGGAGGAGGGGCTCCCTCTGAAGTCAGGAAGAAGCAGACAGGTGCCCAGGAAGGGGACAGAGAAAGATGAGGGAAAAATACACACACACACACACACACACACACACACAGGAGTAGCCCAAGGCCTCAGCAGTCCCTGAGCACCATGAGAACTCTTATCTCTAATTAAAGACCCCCAAATATTGGAAGTGGAGCTATGGCTCAAATGGCAGTGTGCTAGCTTTGAGCATAACACAAGGGATGGGATCCAGGCCCTAGTTACAAACTTTTTCTAGCCTAGACCTACCCAAGAAAGGGAGGCAGGTAGGCACACGGGAGCTCAAAGCTCATACATAATACTCAAGACTCACAGAATAGACCCCATCCTGCTCTGATTCTCTAAATTCTATATCCTAGATTATGTCAGTCTTAGATGGGACAGACCATGCACCAAGTCAGGACGTTCAAGTACAATCTCATACTGAGGATCCCGTGACCTAATCAAGGCCTCAAGATCCCTCGACACTGGGCGGGCAGTCAGTTGAGGTCTAGTTATCCAGCCACAAGATATGGGATTGAAAGGATTTCTTGGTCAAGGAATGCAGACTGAAGGGCTGTAGGTCCCTCTCTCTCGGGAAGGAAAAAAGGCCTATCCATCCCAGGAATGTTCCTGGGTTGTGATTATCCTCAATGAAACAACCCTGCTCAGAGCTCAGTGCCTCTGGTTTTCCCACCACCCCCTACCCAGCCCTGCCCACCTTCAGTCGGCCCTCTCTGAATCCCAGATCTGCCATCTAGACTAAAGTTTGAGCCAGCAAAGGGACCCACCTCTATCTCTGAGAATGCAGTCACGGGGCTCTACAGTCCCCTAGAGGAAGTCTTGGGGCAACACGGGTCTGATTCCCCCCTCAATCTCTGGACGTCCTGTGCCAGTGGCAGGCTTACCTCTGTCTCTGGTCGAGGAATGAACACTGGAAGTGTCATCTTCAGATTGAGCCAGCAAAAGTCCCAGTCCCCAAGGATGTACCACACAGGCATCCAGCAGTGGATGACAGCCAGCTGGTCAATTGTAAACCCAAAGTGTCAGGACCTTTAACAGCCATGTGGCTGGGTCAAAGTCTCTATCACTGATGGTCTAAGTTGTTAGATGAGGTTATGGCTCCAATGGCCTGACACACCTGACCTGGGATCATCCTCTCTCTTCATCTTCTTGCTTAGCACTTGCCACCCCCCTCTTGACACTCCCTCAGCCTATACCTCCCTATACTTTGGACAATTTCTTCTTATCTGACTAGAAAATAAACTCGGTGGGCCAGGGGAGACTGAAATTTGGTGACACACCCTGAGCCCTAGGGTCCACCCAAGGCTGTTTCCCTCTGCAGTCGGCGACCACACAGCTCCTGGATGTTATGAAATTCCTGAGGGGTCCGTGGCTTCGTCCTACATACTGGCTTTAGGCTCTGAAACTGTCCCCACAGAGATTGTGAGTGGTTGGCTCCCTTGATCCAGGGACTCCAAACCAAGGCTTGCATGTTCCGTTCTTCTTTCCTTTCCTCCTTTTCTCCCTCCATCCTTCCCTCCTCTTTCTCTTTCCTTTCTTTGTGTCACTCCTGGGCCTTGAACTCAGAGCCTGGGTGCTGTCCCTAAGCCTTTTTACTCAAGGCCAGCAGTCTACAGCTTGAGCCACTCATCCACTTCTGGCGTTTTCTTTTTGGTAGTTTGTTGGAGATAAGAGTTTTACAGGCTTTTCTTCCTGGGACTTAAACCTCAGTCCTCCCATCCCAACCTCCTAAGTAGCTAGGATGACAGGTGTGAAGCACCGGCATCTAGCTCAAACCAAGATTTCTTCATGTGCTGTGGAACCAGCACTAGAATATTTCATTGTCTATGATTCCTGGACCTGGCACTCACTTTAACGGTTTGTTGGATAAATAAATGAGCATCTCTCTATGACAATACTACAGAAAACTCCCATCCAACTCAGGTAAGCAACCTGGGGGTGGAGGGGTTAGTGGGGAAGTGTTAAAGCCTGAAGTAGCTCTTCCACACTTCTCCCTAGTCCCACTTCCTGCCCTCCTGGAGCCACCGCACTTAACTCTTTAGGCTCTGAGGATGTCAGCCACGATGTACTTGCTGGATTCTGAGGCTCTTCGATGCCTCTCTTCTCAAAAATCTTTGTCCAGAGGCTAACTCACAGTTTGGCACTCAATTCCACCCTCAGTTGTGAATGAGGCACGTGAGGTGAAAGCCTGGCTCAAGGGGCCTCCTCTCCTCCCCCTGGGGCCAGACATGATGGTCTACCACATCCGGCCCCCAAGTTTCATGTTGCAGAGGAAGAATCCTTGAGGGTTCCAAGTTCTCTGAATCTTCCAGTGCAGTGCTGGGAATTGTCTCGGCTCACAGCTGGCAACCTGGGAATTGCGAGGTCACCATCTCTGCTCCCCATGATGTCCTTGACTGTGGTGGTCACCCTAGAGAGAACCAGAGGAGAATCAGCAGCTGCTGGAGGAAGGGAGTCAAAGCAGGATGTTCCTGACAGGAGACGATCTGGCTTGGGAACTCTGCCTATGCCGCCTTGAACATCATTGTTTGGCAGCTGAAATGGTCCATCTAATTTGACCCATAATCCCAATCATTAGTAGTAATTGCCAGCTTAAAGAAAAAATCCTGGAAAAGCTGGCATTTCAGTTGTCCCAATCAAACTTAAAGGCTTCCAAAGTCAGTGGTCCCCTTTTCCTTCTAGACAGCCAACAGCAGGTTACAGAAACTGGCATTCAGCCAGCCCTAGCTAACTGCCATGGCCTGATACCGTGCAGGCTTCATTAGGGGGAACGCACTTGCCTACCATTGCCCAGCTGGAAACAGCCGAGGCAGGACACAGATTGGAGTCTACAGGACTCCAGGGAGGACTGCCCACTGGTGCACAGCCCTAGGAGGGAATCCAGGCCACCAGTGGGGGCCTGAAGCCCCCTGCACAGATGCCCATGGACACCGCCAAACCCTGGGTAAGGTTCCCCTCTCTTCCTTGTTTGTAGTGAACCATCTGTTATGTCACACCATTTGCCACCCACCAGACCCTCCTAGCTTCACATCTGCTGCCCTACTCCCCCCATCACATTCCCTAATTATGTTTAGCAGACACATTCCCAACCCTTGAATTAGCTCCAACTTTACACACCAGAGCAGGTTATCTGGCTGTATGAGTGTGGCTGTGGTCACACTTGCCTCACCAGCCTCAAGACAGAAGGACAGGTGTCCACTCTGGTCTGTGATTCACACAGACCTCCAAGTGGAGACCCACGCAGACCCAGAAGCTACTGTGAGCTACAGGAAAGGGGAAGAGAGAGGTGGAAAGCGGTGGAAAGGAACATCTACTAAAACCTTCCCCAAACTATTCATGTAACGGTGAAGGAGAAAATAAAAATTGTGGCTGGGAGCATACATGGCATTGATGACAAAAGAACAATACACATACACAAAAATAAAATGCTTTCGCTCTTTTTAGACATGGTGACTTAAATATGTTTCCATTGTTTTCATCTCCCTGCTCTCCCAACATGCACAACATGTATGCGCACACACACACACACAAACACACACACAAACACACACAAACACACAAAATCCAGACCAGTGACAGAAGACTGGTACATGCAGCACCTGAAATTTGCCAACTGATCGCTCACCTGAGCACAGTCATGCTGTACAAGTTGAAAGATGATCTCTCTCCCTCCCTCTCTCCCTCCATTTCTCTCTCTCTCTCTTTCTTTCTCTCTCATACACACACACACACACACACACACACACACACACACACACACACACACACACACACAGACTCAGAACAGTGCCTCTCCTGAGTTTGTCAGTTCCTCATCTGGGACAATGTACAAGCTGGGGCATGGGGTTCCCTTGTCAGAACCAGGGGATCCCACCAAAGGGGAGCACCACTCTAATAAAAAAGAACCACCCTGCCTCTCCCTTTCTCCAGGGTCAGAATCTTCCTCTTGAGAACAACAAACCTTAACTCCACATAAACCAAAACCCTAGGCCAGGATGCTGGATAGAGTGCTGAGACAGGTGGCTCCTCAGAGCCAGGACAGATAACAAGCAGGGGTTCATGGTTCCCCCAGAGGGGTGTCTGACCTGGGATGGGGGCGGTTTTGGGGAAATGGATGGGCTCCTAAATGTTACATACATGGATGGACTTCCTACTTCCAGCCTAGATGCTTCTGGGTGACTTGGTGCATTCTTGGGGAGGATGAGGAGACCAGATGGACCAGGAGCACCAGCAGATTCTGACAGAGCTGGGAAATGTGATCACCCTGTGAGAACTGATGACAGCTGGGGTGGGGAGAATAGGCTGGGTGTGGGTGAGAGGGGGTGTGTTTCTCCCAGATATTCATCTTCTATCTGATCCCCAGTGTCCTCACCTCCCTAGTGGGCTTCTCTGGGACCCTCCTCAGGTGAAAGGGTGACCAAGCATAGAGGACAAGGGCTCACACAGCAAGGGGGTCTATCTTCTGCATCCAACACCCCCACCCCCAGAAATAAAGGAAAAGACCTGAGAAAGCAGGTTTGGAGATGCTGCTCCCCACCTCTGACGGAAGCCACCAGGTTCCCACCAAGGTGAGGAAGGGTGCAGATGGGTGGCTGTGTGGCTCCATTACTACAGGCCAGGATCTCTCTGGTGCCCCCTCCTCACCCAACCCTGCATCTTCCCGTTTCCTGGGACACTTTCCACTAGGGACATGAGAGGGATCCTCGGGTTGCCACCCACCCCCACCCCCCACACCTGGGGTGCATTTGGGGCAGAGCCAGGGTGTACTATGGGATGCAGGGGAGGCACAGGTGGGACAGGAGAGGGGAGGGGGGAGGCACGGGTCGGATCCGGGTTCGCAGAATGGGGGAGACTGTGAGGGGGGGTCGAGGGGTTCACTGGGCAATGGGGTCCCAGGGTATGGGCCCACAGGGTGGCAACTCATGTGTGCTGCTGGGAGAAGCTGTAGGCAGTGGCTCCAGTTGTGGCAGGCCCAGAATCCAAGGACCAGCGACCTGGACCGGATCACTGAAACAAGCCAGCCAGGGGCACGTTATCTCAGCTGGGCAACTGAGAGAGGCTCGCCGGGTCTAAGCTAGCAGTGCCATTTTTGAAACATGGCACCTTGGGGAGGGTTGGGGAGGGAGGGGCGGGATCTGAGGGCTCATGGTATGGCAAGCATGGCCTCTCTTCCCCCTCAGCTGCAGACAACTCAGCTCCCGCCTCATCCACAGCCAGACCTGTTTCCGCCGATGCCGCCATCACCCCTGCCACTGCTGCCCCCAAGGTTGCCTCTTTACCTACCTCCTCCTCAGTGGCCTCCTCCTCTGTGGCCACTGCCACCACCATGATAATTGGAACCTTGGACTTGGGACAGCCCATGGCCACCATGCCACCATGGGGCTGCTTGAGGTGATGTTTCTGCTGTGCTAGCTCCTCATGCTCTGCGCTCCCAGTCAGGAACTTCACTTCAATTGAGGCCTCAGCCAGCCACTGAAGCCACTTCCTCTCATGCATGTACTTACTCCTCTCTGCTCTCTCTCTCTCTCTGCTTCCACTCCTCTTGCGGGCCACTTCGACCCCTCCACGCATGCCTGCCTGCCACTGAGAGCCCCTGGCCACTGCTACCACCACAGTGAGCCCTCTGAGCCCTGCCTCCTCCTCCCCACTGCCCCACCCCCTCCTCTCCTCAACCCCCCCTACTCCCCTCATCCCCGCCCTCCACCCTTGCCTACAAGAGCAGCCCCGCCTGGGCCCTAAGGCTTCCAGGCCATGGGAATTGCAGCCTCACCTCAGCTCAGCACTCCCCGCCAACCCTAACACTTGCCCAGGGAATCAAATCTCCCCTCAGCCCCACCACTGGAGGAGACTCTCCTCTATTCCTCTCCACTCCACACATCAAGCAGGTACACGGTGACCCCTGTGTGTGTGTATGTAGGTGTCTTTGTGTGTGTGTGTTTGTGTGTGTGTGTGTGTATGAGAGCGAGCGAGAGAGAGAGAGAGAGAGAGAGAGATTGTTGGGGATAACTACCTCAGAACAAAGCACCCTTTGGGATGACTCAGCACACAGAACACTTCAAAAAACAGCACAAAGCACCCTGTGTAAAAGACTCAGCACAGTGTGCCCTTTGAAGCACTTAGCATATAGTAACCTTTGGGATAACTCAACATACAGCTCCCCTTAAAGGAGGAAGTCCATAGCATGCAGTGTATAGGACTCAGTTCATGGCAAGCTTTGAAAAACTCAGCACGTAGAACACTTTTCCAGGACTCAGCACATAGCACCCTGTGTTAAGGCTCCACACACACCACTCTTTGAAGGGCTGAGTATGTAGCACCCTGTGTAAAACATTCAGTGCACAGTACCCTTTACAAAACTCAGCACATAGCAGAGTTTTGAAGGACTCAGCATATACCACCCTGTGGAAGGACTCAGAACACAGCACCATTTGAAGGACAGTACAGAGCACCCCGTATAAAGGACTCAGCACATAGCACTTGAAAAACTCACCTCATCCGACTCTTCTCAAGGATGCAGCACATTGCATCCATTGGGATGACTCAGCATACAACCCCCTTTGAAGTACTCTGTGTAAAGGACTCGGCCCACAGCACCCATTGAAAAATTCACCTGTCCCTCCCTTCTCAAGGGCTCAACACATAGCACCCTTTGGGATGAATTAGCACACTGCACCTTTTGAAGGACTCAGCATAAAGTACATTCTTTAATGGACTCAGCACACAGCACCCTTTGAAAAACCCAGTAAGGCCCACTCTTCTCAAGGACTCATAATATAGCACCCTTTGTGATGACTCAGCACACAAATGCTTTTGGAGGACTCAGCACAAAACCCCCATGTGGGAAGGACCCAGAAAATAGCACTCTGTGAAGGACTCAGCACATAGCTGTATGTCACAAGTTCAGCTGTCATTAGAATTAGGGTGCTTTCTTCTGTATCACCATTCTTCAGAAACACTTCACAAATCCTACTAGTTCACATTTAGTTAACCTGTTTTATGGGGGAGGGTCAGCTGGGGGTCTTGAACTCACAGCGTGAGGGCCCTGTCTCTGAGCTCTTTGATTCAATGTTAGAGCTCAACCACTCTGAGATACAGCTCCAATTTTGTTTTTTTGGGGGGTGGGGGTTGTTCTTTGACAGGCCTTACAGTGATCAGGAAGGCCAAGTTGTGGTGTCCATGGACAAAGGCTCTTAGCTTGGCCTGGAGCTGACCTCTCCCTTCCTTGTGTCCCTGGAAGCTGGGCCTCCTGGAGCTCTCTTGGCATAGGATGGAACAGATCTGCTCTGGAATCAGCATTTAGGGTGGGCAAAAGTCAGCTTGGACCTGGTCACTTCCCCCAATTGAACTCTACATGACGATAGTCCCCCAAGATGACACGGGGCCACATGTCCCGCATTTGGCTACAAGGGGGCAGGAGTCACCCACCATAGGGATTGTACCTGGGAGTTGTGTTTACTCTTGCTTCCCTGGGCCCCTATCATGCTTCAAAGCCACCCTGGACAGGAATGTACTTGAGAGTCTTACCTACAATTAACCATCAAAAAGCAAGTGGGGCTGTGGCTCAAGTAGAAGAGCACTAGCCTTGAGCAAGAAAACTCTGGAATAGAGCCTAGGCCCTGAGTTCACACACACACACACACACACACACACACACACACACACACACACACACACACACACCACATGCATGCAAAATGAGAGATTTCTACACTGCAATCTTTGGGTATTCTCTACTTTTTCCCCACTAAGCCTGGTGGCTGTTGACCTAGGTATTTGATGCATTCAACACCAGCTGGCATCTTTTATTTTGGGGAACAGAATTGCTAGAATATCAGCCTTCCCACATCCCAGCTCCTTGACTGGGTCAAGGTCTATCCAGGCCCTTTGGGGCTCCTTTTACAGAATAGCCAAGATGCCTTCAAAAGGCATCACATGCTGGGCACTGGTGGCACATGCCTGTCATCCTAGCTACTCTGGAAGTTGAGATCTAGAGGACCTCGGTTCAAAGCCATCTTGGGCAGGAAAGTATGTGAGACTCTTATCCTCGATGAACCATCAGAAAACAAGAAGTGGCACTGTGGCTCAAGTGGTGGAGTGCTAGCCATGAGAAAATGATCTCAAGGACAGTGGCCAGGCACTGAGTTCAAGCCCCAGGAAGGGAAGAACAAATCTATCTTTGTTGGAGGCTTGTTTGCCCTTTGAAAACTCTTCATTCTTTGTGATAAGCTTAACATGGGCCTCTTCCCTGGCCACGAATGGTCAATTAGATGTCCCTTGAATATGGGCCACCTCCCGGAAGCCTCTGCCCTACCTGACCCTCAGTTTCCCTTCCCATCACCTGGAGATGGAGGCCTGAGAGAAGGCCACCTGGCCACCTACTTGTGGTGGCTGCTGAGGCTTTTAAGAGTCAGTATGTCACATAGAGATTCATCATCTGCATCAGTCTACAGAAGAAAGGGAGGGAATACTCCTTGCCTGAGCCTGTGAGCTGTGGGTGATCTGCATCTGTGGCTTCTGCGGCAAGATGTGCTCCATGGGGGAGTCCTCTATGGGGTAGGGTACCCCGACCTGTCCTTTGGCAGTTTCCACACTGCTTTGAAGTGGCAATTCTTCCAAACCTTTCTGCTCCTCCCTCATTTTGACCACCGTGGAGTCTGAGGTGTCTGAAGCGGTGGTGGTGGCGGGGGACTCAGCCTGTGCTGGCATCTGGTGCCTGCTGTCCATGCCTTCCCCTGAGAGGAATCACAGGAGCTCCCACAGCTCTCTCCTCTTCATCTTCTCCTGGGACAGCCAGCACATGTGCTCAGCTTTCTCCTGGCACAGCTCACAGGACGAACATCTGCTCTTTACACGCCACGAGGGAGTCCTCGATGGTGCAGATGTGTGCCAACAGATGGCTGCATCCATGGTGGTGCCCATCCACTGGATTCCAGAAGTCCACATCAATAGGCAGGTCGTGGACAAAGCAGATTTTCTTCTCGGATGCCCACGTGTCCTGCTTCCCATCCTCACATATGCTGTGGTGCCAGCTCGCAGGGTGGGGGGCCAGTGGCTCCAGTTTCTCTGGCACTGAGCTGCCAAGTGGACTTGGCACCCGCAGTGGGCCTGCAACTCTTGGTGCAGGAATTTCTCCCTGTGGATTTCAGCCATGGAGAGCGCCCCCAGATCCACGTCCCTCTCGGTTTGGGGGATGTCTCCATCCTCTGCGATGGTCATGTCTGGGGGTGTTGCCTCCTCACCTTTTGCTTCTCCAGGGCTCTCAACTTTCCCTTCCCCATGGAAAGCCAGGAAGCTCAGCTGGGCCTGCAGGCTCTCCTCTTGTGGTCTGGTCAGTTCCAGGCATTTGAGGGTGTCCTGCCACTTTGGGGGCACCACCTGGTCCCGAGAGTTGGTGGGGCCTGCACTTGTTTCAGCTGCTCCAGCAGCTGGTCTGCCTCTCTAGGTGCTGCTGCAGGGCCTCCTTCTCAGAGCTCAGCTGCTCATTGGAGGTGATGTGCAGCTCACAGGTGGCTCTGAGCTCCTGCATCTGGGCCAGGGACTGCTCCTGCCGCTCCTGCAGCTCCCAAGCTGCTTGACTCTCTCTCTCTCAGCCACCTCTTTCCATTCCTCTATCTTCTTCACTGTGTGGTCCAGCTGTTCTCACAGATGTTTCTTCACCTGCTGCTCTGAGTCTAAGATGCTGGCCAGATTCTCCTTCTCACTGCTCATCATGTGGAGAGAGGCCCTCAGCAGGGCCAGCTGTTCTTCCATCTGTCCGTTGCACACATGCGCATCGTGGGATCTTGCAGATCTCCTGCTGATCCTTGGCCTTCTCCAGTCTCCACAGTTGCTTCTCCTGCTCCGTGTTCTGGAAATGGAGCCTTTGGTTTTCCTGGACCTGGATGTGAAGTTGTTCCTCCAGGTTTTTCAACTCCATCTGCGTGCAATAGGCCTGGGCTTTCATCTGCTGCTTGACCAGAGATGGTCCCGAAGGGGGCCATGTCTCTGCCAGCTTCCTTCTCATTTCTCCCAGCTCCTTCTCTAGGTTAAACACCTGCCTTGCCCCTCGATTCTTCTCCTCTGGCAGTTGGTTCACCCAGTGGGTCAGCCGCCGGGCCTCCTCCTTATGCACAGACCTCTCAATGCTCAGGTCTTCTGTGAAGATGTCTCTCTCTAGATTCGCTGCAGTCACCATCCAGCTCAGGTTGTCCAGTAGTCTCTTTAGTACCTCACGCCCTGCCAGCACTTGTTGGAACTTGCCGATTCTGCTCTTCATGTTGCTCCACTGTGTCCAGAGTGCTTCCAGCTTCTCTTGCAACTCAGTGTTCACTTGCTCCAAGTCATTGAAGCTTCTGATCTTTTCCTTGAGCTGAAGGGTCGCATCATTCAGCTGTTCAAAGAACATTTCGGTCTCATTCTGTGAGCAGTGACCACAGAAGCCGCCATCTCCAGCTCTGCCATGTGCCACTCTGCGGTCTGCAGGCAGCTGGTGAGAGCTTCATTGTCCCTTTCTCTATCATTGGTCGCCTGCTGCACGCGGGCTGGTGAACATTGTAAATCACTTTCTTCCCAAACCAACCTCTCTATGGGTGCCTTGTGGATCTCTAGCTACCTTTTCATTGCTGTGTGCAGTTGGGCTATCTTCTCCTCTCTTACTCCAGTTCATCCTGCAAGTCTGTCTTTTCCTGCTTCAGTGGTTGGATCTTGGCACAGAGCCCCTCTTTTCTTCTTTTGCTGGGATCCAGGGTGGGCACCACATGTCAGTACACCTCTGCAGATCCTTGGTGTTATCGGGACCATTGACACTCTGGACCCTGGTGGCTGTGGCTGTGTCCAAAGGCAGGGGAGGCCCATGGTCAGCATCATATTTGGCTGGACTCTCCTTTGAGTCACACTCCCCAGTGGTGTTTGTCTTGGGGATCCTTCACTTTTTGATGTTCTTAGTTTTCTTGAATGTTGCAGATCTGTTGGGAGGATTCTTCTGCCAGTGTTCTTGTGGCAATTTCTTGCCCGCAGCTCTCTCATGGAATCCTGTTGTTTCAGACATCTGAGCGCTGGGAAAGATGGGCTGGCCACTTTCCCAAGGTCTGGAAAATGCTCTATTCACCCACTCACTGTCTAGGACCTCAATTTCCTACTCTACTCCAATGTGGCCTCGAGTATCTTGCTCACCACTCAGCCACCTCTACCTTCCTCAACTGCTAGTAGTGGTGTCAACCAACTGAGGGAATCCAGGTGCTACTGGGCAGCATGGAATTTGGGCGTGTCCACCATTCTTGTTTCCCATTGGTCAGAGAGAAACATAAAAGAATGGGGGTGTGGACGGATTCCTGTGATACAGGCAGAATGGGCAGAGTCAAGATGACAGCACCCCTTTCATATGAAACTCTGTCCAGTCCAGTTGAGGACAAGAGGGTGACCTGCTTTAGCTGGATGGCTGCACAGATTGTTGTGTATGTCTGTTTGTTGCCAGTCCCTGACCTTGAACTCAGGATCTGGGCACAGCCCTTGAGCTGCTTTTGCTCAAGGCTAGCCCTCAACTAGTGAAGCCACATGGCTCTACTTCTGGCTTTGTTGGCGCTGAGGTTGGACAGGGGACTCAAGGACTTTCCTGTCTAGGGTGACTTTGACCATGATCCTCCTATCACAGCCTTGTATCAAGGAGGACTGCTGAGAGCCATTGGTGCCTGCCTAATCATTGATGTTGCTGATGTTCTTGGACAGACCAGTGATTTCCTTATCCTCAGGTTTAAGTGGTGAGGGTTGGAGCCCACATCCTGGTCCTGCCACCTCCAAATTGCAGGTGATCCTAAAAAACTCAATCCTATCCATATAAATACCAATGGCATGTGATATATGTGATTGAATGGGCAGTTCTTGAATGATTCTAGGATAAAATTATACACAATTATATTATAGGACACTGATCAATTTTAATTAATACTTTATCAAGCATTTAAACAATCACATTCATTAAATGGAGGCAGAATGAAATACCTAAGAATTGGACATCACATAGAACAGTTGCCATTTTTTCTGTCAGGACTGGGATTGGAAAGCATGGTCTGGGTCACTCTTTTGCACTTTGTGGAAAGGGGAAGCTCACCTCCTTGAAGTCATGAAATTCAAGTCTGTTCCTGAGACCTGAAATCAATCCCCAGCACTAGAAAATATCCTATTCATGCACATTTTAAATATTTGATTTATATTTATATACATAGGTTGACTCCATATAGCTTTCAGTGTTTTCGTTTTTATTTTTTGTTTTATTCATGTATTGGCCATTTATTTTATTGACTAGTATGGCACATAGAACATTAATTCCATAGGATATAGGTCTGCATATATGTTCCACTTCATACCTGACTCCTAGGACTTTCACAAAAAAAGAAAACGTTTGTCACCATCAGTTTCTTACTCCACGATTCATTTATTGGAAGTGCTGGCATCTGAACTATGGCCTACAAGGCCCAATTCATGAATGGGTGAGTGTCAACACGCCATCCTGGGGTAAATCGAGCTGACAGGCAATTCCAAAGACCTTAGATCGAGACCCAGGGTTTTACAAAATAAGAACAGAGTGACACCCAGAGGTAGTATGCTAATAAATATATATCTTAATAGAGTGCCAGATATGTCTACACAATATTCAGTTATGTAGACTACATTTCTACCAAATTCTTGTGTAATTATTATGCCTCTATGTAATTAATGTTATTGTTTTCATCCTTAATAAACTATTAAGTAAATTAGTGTCCTGAAATTATTGCATCCCTGTGAGAAATAGTATTCTTTTAATGCTTCATAAGATAATTAAATAGAATCGATCAGCTGACTGAAATCATGAAGTCTAATTTTATTCAAGTATCATTCATGAACAACCTATTCAACCATGATATTGATAACATTCCATCGTTAGTCCTGTGAATATGAATGAGTCTCTTAGGATCTCCCACCATCCAGAAGTGGCATGACTGGGATTCGAACTGTAGGCCTATGTTGCCATGCGGGACTATGGCTTCCTCAAAAGCCCACAATTAAAAAAAAAATATTTAGCTCCCTGGTTCGCAATTCGAGCCATTTTTTCTGCCAGGCCAAGGATTTGTACTCAGGTCTGGGTTACCCGATAGTCTGCTAGCCACGGCCAATGCAAAGTGAGGTACCATTTGTAGCCGTGTAATTTGGACCCAGGTTGGTCACCATAAAAAGGAAGAAAATGTAAAAAATCCATCCTGTGGCTATTTTTCTGTGTGGGTTTTTTTTTTACTCCTGCAAGGCTTCAGGGCCTAGGATCACAGGGTCGACTATGGGCCTATGGCAGCCCACCTGCCTAAAGTGATTGAAGCTGAGGCAGGGTTGCCATGAAGTGCGTTCAAATCCATTGGTTAGCAAAAAAAAAAAAAAAAACCAAAAAACAAAAAAAAACCTAAAAACTAATAAAGCACTCTAGTTCAGAATTCACACCATTTTTCTGCCACAGCTCAGATTCCAACTCAGGTCTAGGTAACACTATAGCACTGTGGGGGAAGGGGAAGCTTACCATCCTTGAAGACTACAAGGTCAGGCCTGCTCCCAGGGCCTAAACTGAACCCCCAGCACTGGCAAAAATCATATGCCCATCTATTTTAAACATAGGATCTCTATTCACATTCATTCATTCAGTACAATTATTCTTTTTATTGTGTGTCTTAGTCATGGATGCATTTTGTTTATTGAGCATGATGACAGATATAACTGTGCTAGCATGGATGACAATCTATTCCCATGTCTATAGAGTTGCTTAAGTCTTCTCCATACTAGCTGAGACCCTGAACTTTCACAGGACAGGAAACAGGTGGATAGATCGGATTCTCATACGTGCATTCCTCTTTTGGCAGTGTTGGGATTTGAACTCAGAGCCTAGCAGGCCCAATTGGAGAAAGGTTCAAGGTCAGGACACCATGATGTGAGCATCTAAGGAACTAGGCTGTTCCCAGGACCTGAGATTGAGCCCTGAGGATAGGGCAGGTGGAGAGCACAATAGTCATCCATTCATAAGCTGAAGATAGTATGCATATTTGTTTAGAGTAGGAGAGATGCCGACCTGTGATGGAATCCAATCTACCTTGTGACTACTGATTCTTGGATCTTTCCCGATGCCTTCATTTCATGACTGTGATGATTATGGTCATGCTTCATCAATTCTTCATTAAAAATTATCGATACCCCAGGAATCTTGCCTATCATTTAATATTCACATCAAGCAGGTACTACTCATTCAAGGATGAGATTGATCACATTCCACGGCTCTTCCTAGGTCCGGAAACAAGTATCTCAGGATCTCACGCCAATCCTTCAATGTAGGGGGCTGACTGGGATTCGACCTCTGGGGCTCTTTGCCTGGATGGCCTGGGGCTTCCCCAACAGCTGCAGGCCTTCAGCCATTCCAGGTAAACTTCACTCTGTAGGTCGCCGGGTTCAGACCCACCATGGTCACGGTACAAAGGAAAATGAATGTAAAAGCACCAGGTGGAACTTCCCACTGCTTTTTTTCCCTTGCAGCTTTCTTTTTTTCCTGCAAGCCCTGGGGTCCTAGGATTTGAGGATGGGCTATAGACCCAGAGGCGACAGCATAGGATGATCAAAGCTGAGGCAGAGTTGCCACTACTTGAGTTCGAGCACCGGGTCTGGTAAAAAAAATAATATATATATATATATATATATATATATATATATATATATATATATATATATATATATATATGAAGGAAGGAAGCACCCTAGTGCAGAATTCGCGCCATTATCCTGCCAGAGCTGAGATTTCAGCTCTGTTGCACTGTTGGGGAAGGGTAAGCTAAACATCTTTGAAGACTACAAGGTCAGGACTGGTCCCAGGGCCTGAATTGAAGCCCCAGCACTGCCAAAAATCATATGTCCAACTATATTACACATAGGTTCTCTATTTACATACATATGTGGAATGCATCATGCTTTCAGTGTAGTTATTCTTTTTATTGTGTGTCTTAGCCAGGGATGCATTTTGTATTTTAGTGAGTATGATGACAGATATAACTGTGCTGACATGGATGACAACCTATTCCCATGTCCATGGAGTTGCCTATGTCTTCTCCACTCTAGCTGAGACCAAGGACATTCACAGGACAGGCAAACAGGTCGACCTATGGGTTCTCACATCAGGATTCTGCTTTTGGCAATGTTGGGATTTGAACTGAGATCCTAGCAGGCCCAATTGGTGAAAGAGTCAAGGTGAGGAAACAAGCATGTGAACAACTGAGGAGCTAGGCCATTCCCAGGACCTGACAATGAGCCCCAGGGAGGGCCAGGACAGGCATAAATTCATACTTGAAACATAGTATCTGTATTGACATATATGTGTGGGCAGCATCTTGTGTTCGGTGCATTTCTTCTCCTTAATTTATGTCTAATTCATGATGGTATTGTGAACTTTACTGAGTATGGTGACAGATATAACTGTACTGACATGGATGATGACCTGTTCCCATGGTTATAAGGTTGCCTATGCATTCATTCTCCATCCTAGCTGAGAACCAGGACTTCCACATTCGAGGAAATCAGGCGCAATGACTGGCTTCTGACATCAGGATGAATCTTTTGTCAGGCCTGGGATTTGAACTCAGGTCTGGGTAACCCCGTTGCACTGGGGGAAGGGGAAGCTCATCATCCCTGAAGACTAGAATGTCAGGCCTGGTCCAGGGCCTTATTCGAAGACACAGCAGTGGACAAAATAACAAGCTTACCTTTTTTAAACATAGGATCTCTATTTACATACAGTGTGGTATGCATCTTGCTTTCAATGTAATTATTTTTTAAATTTTGAGTCTTATTCATGGATGTATTGTGTATTTTATTGAGTATGGTGACAGGTATATCTGTGCTGCTCTGGATGACAACCTATTCCCATGCCTATAGATTAGCCTATATAGCATTCTCCATCCTCAATGAGGCCCAGGACCTTCACAGGACAGGAAATCATGTGGATCCATTGGTTTCTCACATCAGGATGAATCTTTTGGCTGTCCTGGCGATTGAACTCAGAGCTTAGCAGGCAGAATTGGGGAATGGGTCAAGGTGAGCACACCAGCATGTGAGCCACTAAGGTGCTAGGCCGTTCACAGGACCTGAGCTCATGCCCTGCGGGGGTCAATATACTCATGAAATCATAATTTAAGGAAAGGAGCTATATTTCCATATATGGGTCGGTGGCATCTTGCGTTCAGTGTACTCATTCTCTTGATTTAGTGTCTTATTCATAGATGCAATATGTATTTTACTGAGTGTGATAACAGTTAGAACTATGCTGACATTGCTGGCAAACAATTACCATGAGTATAGAGTTGCCTATATAGCATATTCCATTCTAGCTGAGACCCAGGACTTTCACATCATAGGAAAACTGGTGCAACTATTGGCTTCTCATATCAGGATGAATCTTTTGGTAGTGCTGGGATTTGAACTCAAGGCCTAGCAGGCTCAAGTGGTGGATGAGGCATGGTGAGCACACCAGCACGTGAGACACTAAGCATCTAGGTCTTTCCTGGAACCTGAGATCAAGGCCCGGTGGACGCTATAGTAGTCATAAATTCAGAATTTAAACAGACGATCTCTATTTCCATACATGGGTGGGCGGCATCTTGGGTTCAGTATAGTTATTGTCTTTATCTGGTGTCTTACTCATTGATGTATTGTGTATTTTCTTGAGCATAGGATGACAGATATAACTGTGGTGACCTGGATGACAAGCTATTCCCATGAGTATAGTTGCCTGTACATTTTGCATCCTAATTGCGACCCAGAACTTGCACAGCACAGAACAGGTACAACGAATGGTTTCTCACATCAGGGTGAATTTTTGGAAGTGCTGTGATTCGAACTAGGGGCCTAGGAGGCCCATCTGTCCAATGGGTCCACATAAGCAAACCAGCCTGTGAGCCACTAAGGAGCTGGGCTGTTCCCAGGAGCTGAGATCAAGCCCCAGGGAGGCCACAATAGTCCTCAATCCATCATTGAAACATGGGATGTATATTCACTTCAGTGTGTGGACTTCCTCATGCATTGAGTGTAGTTATCTTCTCTATTTTGTATGCTATTCATGGATGTATTATGTATGTTCTTGAGTATATATGACAGGTGTAACTGGGCTGACATGGATGACAACCTTTTCCCATGGCCACAGGGTGGGCCATGCATTCTCCATCCTAGCTGAAACCCAGGACTCACACAGGAAAACAGGTGAAATGTCTGGCTTCTGACAGGATGAATATTTTGGCACTGTTGGGATCTGAACTCAGCACCTAGCAGGCCCAATAGGCGAATGGGTTCACATAAGCACACCAGCCTGTGAGCCACTAAGGAGCTCAGCCGTTCCCAGGACCTGAGATTGAGTCCCAGGGGAAAGGCAGGGGGAGCACAATAGTCATCTATTCATAAGCTGAAGGTAGTAAGCAAATAAGTAGATATCTGTATAGAGTAGGAGATATGGAGACCTGTGTTTGAATCCAATCTACCCTGTGACTACCGATTCTTGGATCTTCCCTAATGCCTCCATTTAATGAGTGTGATGATTATGGTCATGCTTCATCAACTCTTCACTAAAAATAATCGATATCCTATGAGTCTTGACTATCATTTCCTACTCGAATCCTCAGGAACTACTCATTCAAGGAAGAGATTTATCGTATTTCATGGCTCTTCTTAGGTCCAGAATTGAGTATCTCAGGAACTCCTGCCATTCCCTCAATGTAGGATGGCTGACCAGGATTCGACCTCGGGGCCTCCATTGCCCGGTCATCCTGTGGCTCCCCCGACAGCCAGCAGTCCTTCAGCCACACCAGGTCACCTTCAATCTGCAGTCCACCGGGTTTGGTCTCACCATGGTCAACATTCAAATGAAAATAAACCTAAAAGCACCAGTTGGAACTTCCCGCCACTTTTTCTCCTCCGGCTTCTTATTTTTTCCTACAAACACTGGGGTCCTAGGATCCGAGGATGGGCTGTGGTTTCAGAGGCTGCAGCCTAGGATGATCGGACCTGAGGCAGAGTTGCCACAACTTGAGTTCAAGCCCCAGGTCTGGCAAAAAATATTAAAAAATTGAAAAATTATGAATGAAGCACCCTAGCTCAGAATTCGTGCCATTTTACTGCCAGAGCTGGGATGTGAAATCAGGTCTAGGTAACTCTTTTGCACTGTGGGGGAAGGAGAAGCTCACTATCATTGAAGACTGCAAGGTCAGGCCTGGTCCCAGGGTCTGAATTGCAGCCCAAGCTCAGGCAAAAATCATATGCCCACCTATGTTACACATAGGATCTCTATTTACATACATGTGTGGAATGCATAATGTTTTCAGTGTAGTTGTTCTTTTTATTGCGTGTCTTAGTCAAGGATGCATTTTATATTTTATTGCATATGATGACAGATATAACTGTGCTGACTTGGATGGCAACCTATGCCCATTTCTATAGAGTTTCCTACTCCTTCTCCATCCTAGCTGAGACTCAGGACATTCTCGGGACAGGAAACCAGGTGGATCAATGGGCTTCTCACATCAGGATCCATGTTTGGCAGAGTTGGGATTTGAACTGAGAGCCTAGCAGGCCCAATTGGCAAAAGAGTCAAGGTGAGGACACCAGCCTGTGAGCATCTAAGGAGCTAAGTCATTCTCAGGACCTGAGGTTGTGCCCCAGTGAAGGCCAGGATAGGCATAAATTCATAATAGAAACAGGATATGTATTGACATATATGTGTGTATAGCATCTTGCATTCAGTGCATTCCTCCTTATTTTGTGTCTAATACATGGAGGTATTGTGTATTTTACTGAGTATGGTGACAGGTATAACTCTGCTGACATGGATGATGACCTGTTCCCATTGTTATGAGGTTGCCTATGCATTCATTCTCCATCCAAGCTGAGACCCAGGACTTCCATAGGAGAGGAAAACAGGTGTAAAGACTGGCTTCTAACATCAGGATGAATCTTTTGTCAGGCCTGGGATTTGAACTCAGATCTGGGAAACCCTGTTGCACTGTGGGGAAAGGGGAAGCTCATCATCCCTGAAGACTAGACTGTCAGGCCTGGTCCAGTGCCTGATTTGAAGTCCCAGCAGTGGACAAAATAACAAGCTTACCTTTTTTAAACATAGGATCTCTATTTACATACAGGTGTGTTATGCATCTTGCTTTCAATGTAGTTATTTTTAAATTTTGAGTCTTATTCATGGATGTATTTGTATTTTATTTAGTATGGTGGCAGGTATATCTGTGTTGCCATGGATAACAACCTATTCCCATGGCTATAGAGTTGCCTATATTGCATTCTCCATCCTCGATGAAGCCCAGGACTTGCACAAGACAGGAAAACAGCTGTAAGGATTGGTTTCTCACATCAGGATGAAACTTTTGGCATTGCTGGGAGTTGAACTGTGGGCCTATCAGGCCCAACTTTCTAATGGGTCCATATGAGCACAAAAGCTTTTGAGTTCCTAAGGATCTAGGCCCTACCCAGGACCTGAGATTGAGCTCCGGGGTGGGGTTTGTGCACCATATTCATCCATTCATAAGCTGAAGCTAGTATGCTAATAAATACCTATTTGTATAGAGAAGATGTGGCAAGCTGTGTTGGAAACCTATCTACCATGTGACTACCAATTCTTGGATCTTTCCCAATTCCTCGATTTCCTGAATGTAATTATTATGGTCACATTTCGTGAAGTCTTAATTAAAAATAATTGTTGTGCCAGAGGTCTTGCCTAACATTTCCTATGTGAATCATGCATGAACTTCTCAACTCTTCCCTAGGCCTGAATTCAAGTACCAGCCCGAAAAATGTAACATTTATAGGCATTTTAAATATGTGATTTATATTTACATTTATATATTCAGGCTGTATCGTGTTTGTTCAAGTGATTCATTATATATTATTATTGATTGACTGAATTAACATTTATTTTATGGACTGTGAGTGCACCTATATCATTTATTACATTTATTCCAATCTATTCAGTAGCATGTAGCTTTGCACACATATTATGTACATCATACCTGACACCCAGCACTTGCACAGAAATGGAAAACAGGTGTCTCACTTGGAATCTTACTCCAAGATGAAATTTTTGGCAATGCTGATACCTGAACTGAGGGCCTAGAAGTCCCAGTTCATGAATGGGTGAGTGTCAGCATGGCAGCCTCTAGCCCATTCAGCTACCAAGTGGATCCCAGGACCTAGGATGGAGCCACAGGTTTGGCCAAAATAGCAGTACCTTTCTATCTGGTATATATAACAGATATATATATATATATATATATATATATATATGTATTTATCTGGTATACAGATAAATATATATTTAGATATTTTGATACTGCCAGTGATGTCTATGTGGAATTAAATGACACATACTACGTTCTTACAGATTCTCAGGTCTTTAGTGAGGACTCCATTTAATGAATAGTATTCTTTTAATGCATAATAAACTATGAATTAAAGTCAATCTGCGTTCTGTGATTATTGGGTCTAAATTTATACTAGACTGATTGATGAACTACTCATCCAACCATGACATTGATCATATTTCTCTGGCGTTCCTATGGACAAGCAATAGATTCTTAGGCTCTCCAGCTCTTTGTAAGTAGCATAACTGGGATTCAAACTCAGGACCTAGGTGTCCTGGTTGGCCTATGGCTTGGCTGACAGCCTGTCAGCCTTCAGCAATGCCAGGTGACCTACAGGTTGCAACAGTGTTATTTGGACACGGGATGGTCACCATGCAAGGATGGAAAACCAAGAAACTGCCATCCATAGGTGGTTCCTGGCTTTTTTTTTTGGTGCTGTTTTCATTTTTGTTTTCCTGTCAGCCCCCGAGGCCTAGTATCCCAGGATGGTCTGTGGGTCCAGAGGCTGCACCATCCCCGCCTAGGTTGATGTTAGCTGAGGCAGAGTTGCCACGATATGAGTTCAAGCCCTGTGCTGGGCAAAAAATAAAAAATAAAAATAAATAAATATTTTAAAAAATATTAAAAATAGCCTGGTGGCAGTTATGGTTCATGCCTGTAATCTTAGCTACTCAGGATGCTGAGATCTGAACATCACGGTTAAAAGTCAGCCAGGTCAGGAAGTCTGTGAGACACTTATCTCCAATAAACCACTAGAAAACCAGAAGTGGTGCTGTGTCTCAAGTATTATAGCACTTGCCTTGATCTGAAGAGCACAAGGACAGCTCCCAAGGACAGAGTTCAAGTCCCATGATATATATACATATATATATGTATGTATGAATGTATGTATATATATACATACATTCATACATACATATATACAAACATACAATACTAATGAAGCTCCCTGGCTTGGAATTCATGTCCTTTTTTTCTGCCAGGCCTGGGAATTGAACTCAGAGTCTGGATAACTCTAATTCACTGGGGGGATGGGGAAACTCACCCTATTGGAAGACAAGCAATTCAGGCCTGTTCCCTCGGCCGGAATTCAATCCCCAGGCCTGTTAATGTAATATTCATCCACATTTGAAATAATGATTAATATCTATATACTTATGTTTATTGCAATTTTCTTTGAGTGTATTTATTTTATGTTTTGTATTATTCATTCATTATTTTATTGACTATTATTACACTTATAACATGTATTAAATTGATTACATCTTTTGAGAAATATACAGATTTGCATATGTATTATATATCTTATTTCAGACCCAGGACATTCATTGAAATTTTAGACTAGATCATCCCATGCTTAGAAAAACAGAAAGAATACATCAACCAAATTAATTTATCCCTAGGCACCCCAGTGGCTCACATCTGTAATCCCAGCTACTCAGGAGGTGAGAACTGGAAGATGAAGTTTCAAAGCAAATCCAGGCAGCAAAGCCTGAGAGATATCATCTCCAATTAACTAGCAAAAAGCCAGTCTATAGGTATGGCTGAAGTGGTAGAAAATCAGCTATGAACAACCAAGCCAAGAAAGAGCAAGCTGAGTTCAAGTGCGGGGAGAGGGGGGTAGGGGGATAAAGGGGAGAGAAATCCTCCAAAAACAGAGAACAAAAAAACAGTACACAAATCCCACTTAATTTATGGTACCAACAAACTGAAAGAAAATCAATCTTGTGCATTTGTATAATTTTAAATGAGCCCATATGTTCTTAGGTACACTTCAAAGCTATGTTTTTAATAATATTTGTATATATAAATTAATAATGTATATATATATATATATAAATAAACTAAGAAACCAGCCAATGAAAAAATACTTCTAAATTAGTGTCTTAACCATGGCATTATAAATTATTTGTACAAAAAGTATGTTCGAAGTTTCTTTCTTTAGAATCAATCTTAAAATGTTTGTTCACGTATCAGGCATCAGTGGCTCACACCTATAATTCTAGTTACTCAGGAGGCTGAGAGCTGAGGATGGCAGTTCAAGGCAAGCCCCGGGAGACTCTTTCCTCCAATAAACCAGTAGAAAACAGGAAGTGGCAATGTGGCTAAAGCTGTAGAGTGCTTGCAAAGAGCTGAAGAGCACAGGGATAATGCCCAATCCTTGAGTTCAAGCCCCACCACTGACAAAGAAAAAAAAGGAAAGAAGTTTGTTCATACAAAATCCTAACATTCTGAGCCTTAGGAAACTTTTCTTCCAGGATCTTATGCTCTTTAGGCAACTATTCCACTACTGAGCTACATCTTAGTACCAATGTTTTTGTTTTTCATTTTAGAATCCATTCATTCCCAAAATGCTTACAAGTAACTACTGTCCTCACAGAAGTGAGTGTTTATTCAGAAACTCAACCTTTGGTGGTATGAGGACTCCCCTAGTCTATTTCGTGGTAGGCACTGAGGAAAACTCACAGGACACAATTGCAGACATTTTATAATTACAAAAATTACTCTAAATAGAAATAACATCAACTGCCGGGCACAGGTGGCTTATGCCTATAATCCTAGCTACTCAGGAGGTTGAGATTTGAGGAAGGCGACTCAAGGCTAGCCAGGGAGAAAAGACTGTGAGACTCTTATCTCCAATAAACCTCTAGAAAACTGGAAGTGGTGCTGTGGCTCAAGTGCTTGAGCGTTTGCCTTGAGCACAGGGACAGCAACCAAGCCCAGAGTTCAAGCCCCACAACCGACAAATTAAAAAAAAAAATAGAAAAAATAAGAAATAACATCAACTGTCCCGAACTTCTAGGGAGAAATGATATCCTCATTTTCATTCTCACTCTTCATGGCAGATGGTCAAAAACACCAATGTATATGCTGAAATGTAAAAATTTCAACACGTTTTTTGAAAAAATCTCATGTGATAAAATCAAAATGTTTCAAATAAAGGCAAAGTGAACTTTAAAAAAATATTAAAAATGCTAATGAAACTCCTTGGCTTGGAATGTGTGATTTTTATCTGCAAGGCCTGGGATTTGAACTTAGGGACTGGGTAACTATGTTGCACTGTAGGGGAAGGGGAAGCTCACTGTGATTGAAGACCAGAAATTCAGGCCTGTTCCATAGGCCTGAATTCATGCCCCAGTCATACTCGTTATATATGTTGTAAAGTTAGGATTGAACTTCCATATACATGTTCAGTCTATATCATGTTTGGTGTGGTTATTCATTGTATTTGTTGTTTTATTCATTTACTTACCATTTATTTTACCAATTGTAAGAACACATAAACATATGTGACATTGTTTACATACTATCAAATTGCATCTAAATTTGTAAACTTGTTCTCCATCATGCCTGACACCCAGCACTCTCCCAGAAAAGGAAAACAGGTGTCACACTTGATTTCTTACTCGAGGATGAAATTCTTGGCAGGCACTGAGATCAAGCCCTAGAGGTGGCCAAAATAGCCATACATGGATAGGCAGGTGGTACTATGCTAATAAATGCATATTAGTAGAGAGTGCCAAAGCCGTGTATCTTAGTATTCAATGGTATCTACTATGTTCCTACGAAGTCTTAGGCATTTAGACAGCCAAGATATTATGGAGAAAGAACATATAACCGTCCAAGAAAAGTCCAAGAAATATGATAGATCTTTTCAACAGTTGGAAAACACCATCAGAAGGCTTAATCAGAGGATAATGTGTGTAGAGAAGCACCTAGAAACAGAAGTTAATGGTCTAGGAAATTTGTTTATCAGGATCCTAGCAGAGAACTTCCCAAACATGCAAAAAGATAGGCCTATTCAGATACAAGAAGCCTTTAGAACCCCAAATAGACCAGACCAGAATATGACAACCCAGCATCACATTATAATCTTCACAGGATCAAATCAGACCAAGGAAAAGAACCATAAAGCTGTCAAGGAGAAAAGATCAATCACCTATAAAGGGAAACCAGTTAGGATCACCTCAGATTTCTCAGCAGTGACAATCAAAGCAAGAAGTGCCTGGAATGATGTATGCGATACCGTAAAGACAAACAACAATCAACCAAGAAAACTGTACTCAGCTAAACTCTCCTTCATAAACGAAGGTCAAATAAAAACCTTCCATAGCAAAGAAAAAATGAAACAATATATCTCCACAAAACCAGCCCTACCAAAGATTCTTAAAGATGTCCTACACATAGAAAACCAACAAGACCACAAAAAGGCCAAGAAACCGCAGCCAAACTGAGAATCCAAGAACAACAGAACGAACCCAGTTGCCACAGCCCCCAAGAAGGTGGATAAAATGGCAGAAACTCCCAAACACTTCTCAGTTCTATCTCTCAACATTAACGGATTTAACTCTCCAATTAAGAGACAGACTGTCTAGTTGGATTAAAAAGCAAGAACCTTCTATCTGCTGCCTTCAGGAGTCACATCTTGCCCATAAAAACAAACACATTTTCAATGTTAAAGGCTGGACCAATTTCTACCAAGCAAACGGCCTCCATAAAAAGGCATGAGTTGCAATCCTAATATCAGATAAAATAGAATTCAATTTAAAATAAGTGAGAAGAGTTAAAGAAGGTTGCTACATACTAATTAATGTATCTCTCCTTCAGGAGGATATTACAATTCTAAATATCTATTCACCAAATGGAGCACCCAAATTTATCCAAGAAACCCAACTTTCCCTCAAATCCCACATAGCTCCAAAGACATTAATTGTTTGGGACTTTAACACACCACTATCCCCACTAGATAGATCAACTTGGCAAAAACTCAACAAAGAACGTGCATATCTAAACAACAGCACAGATCAACTAGATTTAACAGACATCTTCCGAAGATTTCACCCAGCAGCACCAGAATACCCATTTTTCTCAGCAGCATATGGAACATTTTCCAAAATAGACCACATTTTAGGCCACAAAGCAAACGTCCAAATTCAGAAACATTGAAGTTATACCTTGCATTCTCTCAGACCACAAGGGATTAAAAGTAGGACTCCAGACCAAAAGCCACTAAAGAAAGTCCTGTAACACATGGAGGCTGAACAACACTCTGCTGATAATCATGAGTGCATCATGGAAGATATTAGAAATGAAATTCAAATATTCATGATATTCAACAAAAATGAGCACACAAATTACCAACTCCTCTGGGACACAGCACAGGTAGTACTCTGAGGCAAGTTTATAGCTCTGAGTTCCTACATCAACATATTGGAGAGATCTGAAACCAACAATTTAATGAGACATCTGAGCCTCCTTCAGAAAGAGCAGCAGAATAAACCCCAACCCAATGGACAGAGAGAAATAATTGAAATTAAATCAGAATTGAATGAATTAGAATTCAAAAGAGCCATATAAAGAATCAACAAAACAAACAGTTGGTTCTTCGAAAAAATTAACAAAATTGACAGACCCTTAGCAAATCTTATCAAAAAAAGAAAAGAACATACCCAAATAAATGAACTCAGAGATGAGAATAGAAACATCACCAGAGAAACCACCAAGATTCAGAACATTATAAGGAAATACTTCTCAAAACTTTATGCTAATAAGTTTGATAACTTGGCAGAAATGGACCTTTTCCTAGCAAATACTGACATGCCAAAACTAAACCAAGATGAGTTAAATCTCCTTAACAGGCCCATATCAAGCACTGAAATATAACCAGTAATAAGAGATCTCTCATCTTAGAAAAGTCCAGGTCCAGATGGTTTCACACCGGAATTCTACAAGGTCTTCAAAGCAGAGCTCACATTAATACCCCTCGAAATCTTCAATGAAAGTGAAAGACGAAGTTCACTACGGAACTCATTCTATGAAGCCCTCATAACCCTCATCAAATCCAGGCAGGGTCTTATCAAAGAAAGGGAACCATAGACCAATTTCTAGGATGAACATTCATGAAAAACTTCTCAACAGAATTTTGGCCAATCGACTTCAACAATTCATCCGAAAAATCATACACCAAGATCAAACAGGATTCATTTCAGGGATGCAAAGCTGGTTCAATATACGCAAATCAATTAGTATAATTCATCACATCAACAGGAGCAGGGATAAGAACCACATGGTTATATCATTAGATGCAGAAAAAGCATTTGACAAGGTCCAACACCCCTTTATGATGAAGGTTCTGGAAAAATTAGGAATCCATGGAACATTCCTCAATACAATAAAGGCTGTATATGACAAACTTACAGCCAGCATTACAGTTAATGGTGAAAAACTAAAGCTATTTCCTCTTACCTCAGGAAAGAGACAAGGATGTCCACTCTCTCTTCTCTTCAATCTAGTATTAGAATGCCTAGCTACAAATAAGACGAGATGCAAACATAAAGGGGATCCAAATAGGGAAAGAAGAAGTAAAACTCTCCTTCTTTGCAGATGACATGATCTTGTGTTTAAAGAATCCCACAGACCCCACTCCCAAATTACTCAAGCTGTTTCAAAACTTTGGCAAAGTAGCAGGGTATAAAATTAACCCTCAAAAATTAACCCTCAAAAAAAGCAGGCCTGCCTGCTTTTTCTCAGCAACAAGGCAGCCCTGTCTGCTTTCCTTAGCAACACAACAGCCCTGCCTGTGTTCTCTCATTTAAGCCAGAGTCAAAGGGGTCAATAGACCATGACTAAGAGAGGAAATTAGAGCTGTCATTGAAAGATCAAAAAGAACAAGCCCTGGATATGTCTGGAAACCTATAAAGCATCTGAAGCCTTAAACACTTAGGCCTTTCAGAGAGAAAGCCAAGATGTGCTCTGAAGTCTGTAGATTCCCTTACTCAGAGAACACACAGACCTCCCAATGACAGAATCATCCCTGCCAACAATAGAAACTTCCTAGTGAGGCTCAGGGAAGAAAAGACACATTAAACTTTTCTCACTGCCAGAAACCATCACACACTCAGAGGGCACCAGGACAATACAAGAGGGAGGGCTCAGCCCTATTACAAACAATGGATGAAGCTCAGATGCCCACACATAATCTCATGATGTACTCAGACCTCCTAAAGGTTCAACAGCTTTCAGATGATGTCCGCATCCCTTCAGAAAGATCAATCTGTGATGCCCAGCTCTAAAGCCCACCCTGTGTTTAGGGGCCCCCTGAGCTCAGCTTCTGCTCCTGAACCTGCCCATGTATTCTGTAAAGAGCCCAGAGGAACCCTTGGCATTTGTTGTGCCTCAGAATTCAGGCCACAGTGAGGCTTCTGCAGCCCCCACCCTTGCTCCAAGCATAACCACCAACAAGGGAACACCCCCAGGTTCCACCGCAGACCTCTAATTTGTAATAAAAAGAGGCTGTGCTTGTGCTGACACAGTCACCAGTCAGCAGTCCAGGCAAAGGGGCATCTGCTAAGGCCATCTCAAATAGCTGTGGAGTTCTGACATCAAGAGAGAGGCAGGCAGGTGCACCCATAGAGGCTGCCTTTGAGAAGCTCCTCTTCCAAGTGCAGGCCTGCCTGGTGGCCTTTGAAGCAGAGTATGACACTGCAAAATTTCACAGCACACTAGAGGACCAGACAAGCAATGGCCCTGTGCTCAGGGACCTAACCAAGGCAGGAAATGAGAGAGAGAGAGAGAAAGAGAGAGAGAGAGAGAGAGAGAGGCTATCTGTGCTTAATACCTATTTCAATATCCTTGGCGAGTAATGCATATTTTTATCAAGAAATAAAGAGGAAAACTTCAAACTCTAACTGATGGAGTAGCTAGGATCAGTCTAAACTTCCTACCATAAACAATCACAAAAGTGGAAGCTATATAAAACTATATATGTATATAAATGTATATATAATATAAACATGTAGGCATATATATGTATATTCACATATACAATGTGAATATATAATGTATAATATATATATATATATATATATATATATATACATGTATACAGAGGGAAAAATAGAAATACATAGTATTTGAAGGAATAAAAACAAATACCTTCCTAATTTTAATTGAAAGCATGAACCTTCCATGCAGGAATCTATCAGCTCAAAAATGTCAATTAACATAATAACACAAGTCCACATTAAGACACATTCTAATTAAACCAAAACAGAAAACTTCCCAAAGCACAAAGACAAAATTCATCATACACAAATAATCTTCAATGATATTAAGACTAATTTCTCATCAGAAACTAGATACACTATTAGACAGCAAGGGCAACAAATTTAAAGTGTTAAAAGTACACATCTAAAAACCACCTTTCTAACAAATATACTTCCTCCAAATGTAAGAGATGAGCTAAGTACCTACCGATGGCTCAGGCACATAATCCTAACTACTCAGGAAGGTGAATTCTGAGGGTGGTGGCTCAAAGCCACTCTGGAACTTGTCCCCTCAGGAGGAAGTTGTAAGACACAGCTGTCCTTGAGAAGGACGGAGGCCTTTGTGCAGTGCTATTGCTGGAAAAAGACATTGGATAAGGTGGCCATCAAGAATGGAGGCTATTAACTAGTGTCTACAGAGAAGCAATTTATAAGATTCAGTAGTCCTCTAGAAAATCAGAGGATTTTGACCACTGTCCGAGTAGTTCCAGAAATGCCACGAGAATGACCAAAGCAACCTTAAGCCACATGGATTCCTTAGCAACAGTCTTTGAGGTCCAAGAGCTAGAGTGTCAACGCTGGAAGGCTGTGATTGGTCCGCTATTTCTCTGACCTCACTGGGCCAGACTCTGATTGGTCCATTTCTTCTATGACATCACTATGCCTGGTTGTGATTTCTCCATTGTGTGAGGTCATGAAGGATATATAGGAAACCAGTGTGCTCCAGCCTATGTTAGTTAACAGAGCTTGGAGCTCTTGCTTAATGACCCACTGGACTGAATCAAATTTAAATGATTTTTTTGGTAGTGGGGACGGGCTGTTATTTGGATTTTGGTATTTCTTTTTACTCTTTCTGGGTTTTCCTTTATTTTATTTAATTTATTTAGGTAGACTAGCTACTTGCTATTGTAGCAGAAGGATGGAAGTACAGAATCAATCAATCTCAAGCACCTTGAAGGAGGAGATCATCAAACAATACCAGAAGAAAGAGCTCTTCCACACAGGTACCATGGAAAAGTGAAGCTGGCTCATTCCCTCCTCACAGACAAGGACGTGGAATTTAAAATACTCTGGAAGTGAGAGTCCTCATCATTGGATAAAGAATGAGATGGACATTTTTAAGAATATATGGCACAAACACATCATCAGGTTGTACCAGGTAATGGAGAAGGAAGAGTATGTGTATCTCATCATGGAACTGGCCACTAGGGGATACCACCTGGGGTGGATCTGAAAATTCGGCCGCCTATATGAGGATGAAGCCAGGAGGCTTGTCACACATGTAAGTGCAGTTCACTACTTACACCAAACAAAATCATACACGAAAACCTTAAGACCAACAATATCCTTTTGGACACCAAAGACAGTATCAAGGTCGGTGGATTTGGTCTAAGCTTCTGGCTCACCCTGGGGCAGTTGCTAATGAATGTATGTAGTACTTCTATTCCATCCCCCTGACATGTTCTTGGAAGAAATGATGGCCTGGTGCAGGTGTCTCACACCTGTAATCCTAGCTATTCAGGAGACTGAGATCTGAGGATCATGGTTCAAAGCCAACCCGTATGACTCTACCCTCTGAGCAGACTCAAACTGATTCCAAAGACTAATTTGAGTAGGAATGGCAGAGGATAGAGGTGGCTAGCAAAATAGCTACCATTCTTCTCAGAACAAGCTGCTGAATGTGGGCCCAGATGAATTGGTTTATAAAATGTGAGGTGTGCATAAATTATGACTCATCCACAAAAGGCTGCAATTAATATATGTCGGTCATGGATGGACACAAAATAATCTATTTATGTGAAATATATTGACTAAAGTTCATAAGGGAAAAAAGAAGATTAAAAGTTTCTGGGGCTGGGGGACAGTGGCTGACACCTGTAATCCTAACTACTCAGGAGACTGAGATCTGAGGATCACAGTTGAAAGCCAGCCCGGTCAGGAAAGTATGTGAGACTATTATCTCCAATAAAACACTAGAAAACCGGAAGTGGTGCTGTAGCTCAAGCGGTGGAGAACTCGCCTGGAGCTGAAGAGCACAGAGACAGTGCCCAACCCAGAGGTCAAGCCCCATGACAGACCAAAAACCAAACAAAACAAAACAAAAGTTTCTGGTGCAGGTCATTGTGTGGATTCCATCAGTATTGAAAAGAAAGTTCACAAGCAGAGGTAATGGTTAAAAAGTAGTGTGGATATAATTAATGTCACTGAATTTTATACTTAGCAAGCATGAGACCCTGTGTTCAAACCCCTGCACTTCAAAAAAATGCTAAATCTTCCTTCTGTTACCTATCTTAAGTGGTAGGTGCTCTTCTACTGTTATGATTGTATTGCTCAGAGCTTCTCTGGTGGATGTTTATTCATGCTTTTACATATAATCCATTATTTGAATATTGATAGTGAGTTTCAAAGTTTGAATATGGATGTTGAGTTTCAAATACAGGCAAAGCCTGTATTTCTAACTCAAGAGGCAGGAAGATGCCTATTCAGTCAAGGCTGCATAGAGAGTTCTTCCTAAATCCTGATGCTAGAGTTGAAACTGGAGGGACAATTGTTTGTAAGCAATTACAAGTGAGAGATAAGTTTCTGATCATATTAGGTTTTGGTCATGTCAGTTTGGATATAATATTTACATGAATTTTAAAAATTTTCACTTTCCCCTTACTCTCAGTATGTCATTTTGAAACTTTGTAGTACGTTTTTGTTTGCTGCACTTAAAAAAAAAAAACAGTTTTCCTTTGTATCATATTAAACATGATTTTTTCTGTATTACAATTTATTATTTATTTTTGAAATTTTTTATGTTTTTTTTTCTCCATCTAGGGACTGGCCACTGTCTCAGAGATTTTGCTCAGTTCTGCCAATTGAGCCACAGCTCAACTTCCGGCTTCTTTCTTTTTGAAGAGTCTCATATGAACCCCAGCACTACTAAGGAGGCTGAAATCTGAGGATCTTGGTTTGAAGCCAGTCTGAGCAGCAAAGTCTGAGGGTTTTTTATTATTATTATTTTGCCATTGGTTATGGGCCTGAAAACTAGGCTTTGGCACTGTCCATCAGCGTTCCAGCTTAAGGTTAGTGCCCTATCAACTGAGCTGCAGCAACATTTTCGGCTTTTCCTGCTTATGTGGTTCTGAGGAATCAAACCCAGGTCCTCATGCATGCAAAGCTAGCACCCTACCACTGAGCCAACTTCCCAGATGAAGTCTGAGATTCTTTTTCTTTTTTTATTTTATTTTATTTTTTATTTTTTTTAATTTAATTTTATTTTATTTGTGAACATACTGTACAGAGGGGTTAAAATTACATGGGCAGGATATTGCATACATTTCTTACCAAGCATTGCAGCCTCCTTTGTTTACCCTTCACATCCCTTCCCAGCCTCCCCCCTCCCCTGCCCAATCCCAATCCTTCTCCTTCCCCCCCTTCCCACCCCCCCCCCCCCGCACCGATGTTGTAAAGCTCGTTTTGGACATGACAACTTGTACTTCTCATTGTTGCAACAGGTCCACCTGTATCCTTAAACAACTGGTTTTTCCCCATCTCCTCCACAAGTTATACTGACATCAAATATAGTGAAAGCAGGGGTTATACTGTGGGGGAGGGACATACAAAGCAACAAAGAGATAATCTTATAAATGCGTTAGAAACACATGCATGAAAGAAAAAAACATTAAAATACATATCTAAGGGTTCATTTTCTTAACATCACATTATCTGACCTTTTCCGCTTGACTCATACATATACTAGATATTGCAAATAAGGGAAACCATGGGGCCTATGTTTTAGCCTCTTGAGGAAACAGAATTACAGTTATGAGCCACCAGTAATGGGCTGACTGGCTCATTGCAGCCTCAGTTATTGGTTCTTCTTTTTCTTCTAGTCTTCTTTGCATTTCATTCTTTGTGAATGTGCTAGTGCTGGAGCCAGAACTCATGCAAGGCCTGGCCTGTTTCAGGATGCTGAAATCTGACCATCATGGTTCAAAGCCAGGCTGAGCAGGAAAGTGTCAGATCCTTACCTCCAATTAACTGCCAAAAATCTGGGAGTACTACAGTTCTAGCCCCAGGATGGCCCACAAGCAACTGTCTTGTGGACTTTCCTGCTAGAATTGGCCTTTACACTGGATACCCATATTTCTGCCTCCTGGAGAATTATAGGAATGAGTCACAAGCCCCAGGTTCTCTTCTTATTTACATTTTTGTGATCCTGAGGCTGGATCTCTTAGCAAGGGCACTGTTTCATAGCTTTCTCACTCAAGCCTGGTGCTTTACAACTCCATCAGGATTCACTACTGTTTTCTTGTTTACATGTTTTGCTGGTGATTTGAAGATTAGAGACCATAGCCCTCAGATTTAATCTATCTTAGTATTTAGGATTACACACAAAAGAAGTGGCACTGTAGCTCAAGTGGTAGAGCACTAGCATTGAAATGAAGAGCTGAGGGACAGTGCTCAGGCCCAGAGTTCAAGCCTTACAACCGACTAAAAAAAAGAGGATTATACACAAAAACCAAAATCTCATCACTCATTAAAAAAAATTAATTGAATTTTCTTATACATTTTTTAATTTCTACTTTTTATTTCCATATGTATGCTGGGCTTGGAGCTATAAATCAGTGCCTAGGTATTGTCCCAGTTCCTTTTTTTTTGCCTGTCATGGAGCCTGAACTCTGGGCCTGGGCGCTGTCCCTCAGCTCTTCAGCTTGAGGCTAGAGCCGTACCACTTGTGCTACGGAGCCACTTCTGATTTTTCCTGCTTATGTGTTGGTGAGGAATTGAGCCCAGGGCCTCATGCATGCAAGGCAAGCACTTTCCCACTGAGTCACTTCCCAGTGCCCTCCCAGTACATTTTTAAAACTAGCCCTCTAATATGTGAGACACAGCACAATTCGGGGCTTCTAAAAAAAAAACTGTAATTGGCTAATTAGCGTAGAGTTCATGGACTCCCCTGCCTTAGCTGGCCTTGAGTACTGATCCTCAGATGTGAGACCCTTGAGTAAGTACAGTAACAAGTGTAAGCTAACTCAATTTTGCTCATTTTAACCTCTGAAATCGGCTCTCCCTTTTCTTCTTCCAACTTTCTTTCCATTTATTTATTTTATTCTTGTGTGTGCTGGTCCTGGAGCTTGATCTCAAGGTGTGGGTATTGTCCGAGAAATCATTGTCTCATTTCTGCCATTGGGGCCACATCTCAACCCCAGGTGTTTCTTGTTTTTTGTTTTTCTTCTTTTTGTTGGCTCATTGGAGATAAGTGTCTCATGCAAAGCACAGAATGTCTCAGGAAGCCGAAATCTGATTATCAGTTTGAAGTCAGCCTGCACAGAGAATTCCATGAGACTCTTTACCTCTAATTAGCTGGTAGTCATCCCACCGATTAGCTGAGAGTAATAGAACACCAGCCTTGAATAAAGTAGAACAAATACAACCCCCATGACTGGCACACACAGAAAAAAATGTTCCATGTACTTTCCTGCCTGGAATTGCCTTTAAATGTTTTTTTTTTGATGAGTTCTGGGAAGATGGTGGAGGAGAAGCTGGAGGCTAAACAAGCTCTTGCATAGAAAGCAATTTTAGTGTTCCAATAAACAGTCCTAAGCCAGAGAATCACACCAAGTGTGCCATCACAGGACAGAGAGTTAGCCCAGAGAGGGAAAATCCAGGCAAGGAGACAGATATAAGCAATTGCCAGTGGCCACGGATATGGCGGCAGCGGCGGCAGCCATAGCCACCATACCTGCAACAAAGATAGTCTGGGACTTAAGCGTCAGACGCGGCAAGAGAGCGGTTTCTACTCAACACCAGCAAGAACTGACAAGGGGCACACATCTTCATCCTGAAGTTCGCAGACCAGAGATGAGCCAGGAACCAAGACTCTGGCATGAGTAGAAGCCTGACATCCTCACTCCTTCTCAGGGAGGAGAGGAGGGAAGGCCAACCCTCCCCCACTCCATTACCGGAGATCTCCATCTTGGATACTGAAGAAGCCTGGCTGTTCAGCTAGCTCCAACTCAGGCCTTGGAAGAAAACAAGAGTCATTTAGCAGGTCACAGGAACCTAACCTGACCTGCCAGGCTCAGCTCCTCCCTGGGAAAATCAACCAGCTTGAGCAGCCAGCCCCAAGAGTGGCTTTCTTCACTGGGTAAAGAGAGCCAGAGGCTGCCCCTCCCTACAGGAGCCTTGACAATCAATTGAAATTCAGTAAACATAAACCCTGAGAATGGCTCCAGGCTGGGCTCTGTGAGTTTCTCAGAAGCTAACTCCTCAGGGAAAAGCTGCTGTTTGCTGAAAGGCCTCAACTTTACCCAGAACCTAGCCTCATCACAGCATCTCCAAACTAGAGGAAAGAGCCATCTCCCTCTTTTGTGAAAGTCAAAGTAGATCTCTGTCCCATTGAACTAGTCTGGGAGTAGGATCACAAAATCCTTGGTAAAGCAGAGCATTTTTCTGCCTGCTCAAACAAATTGACTAAAGAAACCATCCAAAGCACAGGAAAATCAAAAACCACAAGCAGACTAGATAATCCAACAAGAGACTGGTTATGGACACAAGGGAGATAAATGTACGTTCCATCCCCCCAAAAAATCAAAGATCTTTTTTTTTGTACCTTTTATAAATTTTTTTCTAAACCTTTTTTTAGATTTTTAACTTAAAAAATTTTTGTTTTCTATTAACATTTTTTTCTTTCTTATAGTTTTTGTTTTGGGGTTATATGTCTGTGTGTTTTTTTTTCTTTTTTAGAAATTATTTTCTTTTCTTTTTTCTTTTTTTAAGCGAACATACTGTACAGAGGGGTTACAATTAAATGGGAATATAATGAGTACATTTCCTATCAAGCATAGTAGCCTCCTCCTTTGTTTACCCTTCACATCCCTTCCCAGACTCCCGATGTCGATGTCCTCCCACCCAATCCTCCCCCCACCCCACCAAAGTTGTAAAGTTCGTTTTCGACATGACAACTTGCACTTCTCATTGCTGCAACGGGTCCACCTGTGCCCTTATTTGAATGACTTATTTTGCCCCTTCCCCTCCACAAATTATACTGACATCAAATAGAGTGAAAGCAGGGGTTATACTGTGGTGGAGGGACATACAAAGCAACAAAGAAATAATCTTATAAATGCGTTAGAAATAAATGTTTGAAAGAAAAAATAAACATTTAAATACATAACTTAGGGTTCATTTTCCTAACTTCACCTTATCTGTCCTTTTCTGCTGGACTCATACATGTACTAGATATTGAAAATAAGGGAAACCATGGGACCTATGTTTCTTTGGGCTTGGCTTACTAAACTTAATATAATTTTTTCCAAGACTTTGAATTTCCTAACAAATGGGGCAATGTCATTCTTTCTGATGGAGGCATAGAATTCGATTGTGTATATATACCACATTTTCTTGATCCATTCATCTACTGAGGGGCATCTGGGTTGGTTCCAGATCTTAGCTAAGGCAAATAATGCTGCAATAAACATAGTTGTGCTGGTAGCTTTAGTGTGGTTTTGTTTGTAAAAATTTGGGTAAATGCCCAAAAGTGGGACTGCTGGGTCATAGAGGAGCTCTATGTGGAGTCTTTTGAGGAACATCCATACTACTTTCCAATGTGGTTGAACAAGTTTACACTCCCACCAACAATGAAGTAAGGTTCTCTTCTGTCCACATCCCCTCCAGCATGTGTAATTGTTAGAGTTCTTGATTTTTGACATTCTAAATGGGGTATCTCAATGTTGTTTTGTTTTGCATTGCTTTTATGGCAAAGGAAGTTGAGCATTTTTTCATGTGTCTATTGGCCATCCTTCCTTCTTCTTCAGAGAAGTTTCTCTTTAAGTCTTTAGCCCACTTATTTATTGGGCAGTTGTTTCTTTGAGGATTTGTTTTTGGCGGATTTAATTTTTGACTTCCATGTATATTTTAGATATAAGTCCTTTGTCCGGTATATGGCTAGTGAAGATCTTCTCATAATCTGTAGGCTTTCTATTGAGCTTGCTAGCTATGTCCTTTGCCATGCAGAAGCTCTGCAACTTCATGCAATCCCATTTGTGCAACCTTTCTTTGATTTGTTGGGTTTCAGGGTCTCTATTCAGAAAATTTCGACCTGCGCCAAGGAGAACTAGAGTTTCTCCTATTCCATCCTGCAATGCTTTCAGAGTGTCTGCTTTGACTCCGAGGTCTTTGATCCATTTGGAGTTGATTCTGGTGCAAGGTGATAGATAAGCGTCTAGTTTTAGTTTTCTAAAAGTAAACAATTTTGCCAGCACCATTTACTGAAGAGGCTTTCTTTCTTCCATTCTATTGTTTGAGCTCCCTTATCGAAAATTAGACGGCTATAAGTCTGTAGATTCATTTCTGGGTTTTCAATTCTATTCCATTGGTCCTGAGGCCTGTTCTTGTGCCAGTGCCAAGCTGTTTTGATTACTATGGATTTATAGTAGAGTTTGAAATTTGGTATTGATATTCCTCCAGCCGTGTTCTTTCCGTTGAGGAGCGTTTTTGCTATTCGGGGTCGTTTATTGTTCCATATGAATTTTTGGATTGCCTCTTCTATTTCCTTGAAGAATGAGGTTCTAATTTTGATAAGTATCACATAGAATTTGTAGATAGCCTTGGGAAGTATTGCCATTTTCACAAGATTAATCTTTCCAATTTAGGAGCATGGGAGGTTTTGCCATTTTCTAAGTTCTGTTTTGATTTACTTTTTCAAGTTTTTAAAGTTTTCATCATAGACTTCCTTCACTTCTTTGGTTAAGTTAATTCCTATTATTTTACTTTTTGTGGTGCTATTGCAAATGGAGTTGCATTCTGAATTTCAGCCACACTTTTCTCATTCTTGGCATACAGAAAAGCCATTAATTTTGGGGGGTTAATTTTATAACCTGCTACTTTGCCAAAGTTTTGAATCAGCTTGAGTAATTTGGGAGCAGATTCTATGGGATTCTTTAAATGCAAGATCATGTCATCTGCAAAGAGGGCGAATTTCATTTCTTCTTTCCCTATATGGACCACCTTTATGTTTGCATCTTTTCTTATTGCTGTAGCTAGGCTTTCTAATACTAGATTGAAGAGAAGTGGAGAGAGTGGACATCCTTGTCTTGTTCCTGAGTTAAGAGGAAATGGGTTTAATTTTCACTATTAAGTATAATGCTGGCTGTAGGTTTGTCATATAAAGCCTTTATTTTACTGAGGAATATCCCATGGATTCTTAATTTTTCCAAAACCTTCATCATAAAGGGGTGTTGGATCTTGTCTAATGCTTTTTCTGCATCTATTGAGATAACCATGTGGTTCTTATCCTTGTTCCTTATGATGTGATGAATAAAATTAATTGATATGCATATATTGAACCAGATTTGCATCCCTGAAATGAATCCTGTTTGATCGTGTTGTGTGATTTTTTGGATGAATTGTTGACTTGGATTGGCCAAAATTTTGTTGAGAAGTTTTGTATCAATGTTCATCAAAACATGGGTCTATGATCCATTTGGAGTTGATTCTGGTGCAGGGTGATATATAAGGATCTAGCTTGAGTTTTCTACATGTAGTTAACCAATTTTGCCAGCACCATTTACTGAAGAGGTTGTCTTTCTTCCATTCTATTGTTTTAGCTCCCTTATCGAAGATTAGATGGCTATAGGTCTGTGGGTTCATTTCTGGGTTTTCAATTCTATTCCATTGGTCCTGAGGTCTGTTCTTATGCCAATACCAAGCTGTTTTGATTACTATGGCTTTATAGTAGAGTTTGAAGTTTGGTATTGATATTCCTCCAGCAGTGTTCTTTCCATTCAGGAGCGTTTTTGCTATTCGGGGTCTTTTATTGTTCCATATGAATTTTTGGATTGCCTCTTCTATTTCCTTGAAGAATGAGGGTGGAATTTTGATAGGTATTGCGTTGAATTTGTAGATAGCCTTGGGAAGTATTGCCATTTTCACGATGTTAATCTTTCCAATCCAGGAGCATGGGAGGTTTTGCCATTTTTTAAGTTCTGTGTTGATTTCCTTTTTCAAGATTTTAAAGTTTTCATCATAGAGGTCCTTCACTTCTTTAGTTAAGTTAATTCCTAGGTATTTTATTTTTTGTGGGGCTATTACAAATGGAGTTGCTTTCCTAATTTCAGCCACACTTTTCTCATTGTTGGCATACAGAAACCCTAGGTCTCCTTGGCTCAGGCCGAAATTTTCTGAATAGAGACCTGGAAACACAACAAATCAAAGAAAGGTTGGACAAATGGGATTGCATAAAGTTGCAGAGCTTCTGCAGGGCAAATGACATAGCTAGCAAGATCAATAGAAAGCCCACGGATTGGGAGAAGATCTTTACTAGCCATACAACGGACAAGGGTCTCATATCTAAAATATACTTGGAACTCAAAAAATTAAACCCCCCAACAACAAATCCTCAAAGAAACAACTGCCCAATAAATAAGTGGGCGAAAGACTTAAAGAGAAACTTCTCTGAAGAAGAAAGAAGGATGGCCAATAGACACATGAAGAAATGTTCAACATCCCTAGCCATAAAAGAAATGCAAATCAAAACAACATTGAGATATCACCTCACTCCAGTGAGAACGGCAAAAATCAAGAACTCTAACAACAACAGATGCTGGAGGGGATGTGGACAGAAAGGAACCTTAATTCATTGTTGGTGGGAATGTAAACTTGTTCAACCACTTTGGAAAACAGTATGGAGGTTCCTCAAAAGACTCCACATAGAGCTCCCCTATGACCCAGCAATCCCACTTTTGGGCATTTACCCTAATGTTTACAAACAAGACCACACTAAAGCTACCAGCACAACTATGTTTATTGCAGCATTATTTACCATAGCTAAGATATGGAACCAACCCAGATGCCCCTCAGTAGATGAATGGATCAAGAAAATGTGGTATATATACACAATGGAATTCTATGCCTCCATCAGAAAGAATGACATTGCCCCATTTGTTAGGAAATGGAAAAACTTGGAAAAAATTATATTAAGTGAAGTAAGCCAGGCCCAAAGAAACGTAGGTCCCATGGTTTCCCTTATTTGTAATATCTAGTATATGTATGAGTCAAGCGGAAAAGGTCAGATAATGTGATGTCAGGAAAATGAACCCTTAGATGTGTATTTTAATGTTTTTTTCTTTCATGCATGTGTTTCTAACACATTTATAAGATTATCTCTTTGTTGCTTTGTATGTCCCTCCCCCACAGTATAACCCTTGCTTTCACTATATTTGATGTCAGTATAACTTGTGGAGGAGATGGGGAAAAACCAGTTGTTTAAGGATACAGGTGGACCTGTTGCAACAATGAGAAGTACAAGTTGTCATGTCCAAAACGAACTTTACAATGTTGGTGGGGGGGGGGGGGGCTGGGGGGAGGGAGGAAGGAGAAGGATTGGGATTAGGGGGGGAGGGGGGAGGCTGGGAAGGGATGTGAAGGATAAACAAAGGAGGAGGCTGCAATGCTTGGTAAGAAATGTACACATTATCCTGCCCATGTAACTGTAACTCCTCTGTACAGTATGTTCACAAATAAAATTAAATTAAATTTAAAAAAAAAAAAAAAAAAAAAAACATGGGTCTATAGTTCTCTTTCTTTGATGAGTCCCTTCCTGGTTTTGGGATGAGAGTTATGAGAGTTATGATGGCTTCATAGAATGTGTTTGGTAGTGAATTTTGTCTGCTTTAAAACCGTCTGGTCCTTGACTTTTCTTAGCTGATAGGTCTCTTATTGCTGTTTCTATTTCAATGCTTGATATAGACCTGTTAAGATGGTTTAACTCGTATTGGTTTAGTTTTCACATGTCAATATTTGCTAGGAAAAGGTCCATTTCTGCCAAGTTCTCAAACTTACTAGCATAAAGTTTTGAGAAGTATTCACTTATAATGTTCTGAATCATGGTTGTTTCCGTGGTGATGTTTCCATTCTCATCTCTGAGTTTATTTATTGGGTGTGTTCTCTTCTTTTTCTGATAAGATTTGCTAAGGGTCTGTCAATTTTGTTAATTTTTTCAAAGAACCAACTCTTTGTTTTGTTGATTTTGGATTCTAATTCATTTAATTCTGATTTAATTTTAATTATTTCTTTCTGTCTACTGGATTGGGGTTTATTTGCTGCTCTTTTTCAAGGAGGTTCAGATGTCTCATTAAATTGTTGGTTTCAGATCTCTCCAATATGTTGATGTAGGAACTAAGAGCTATAAACTTGCCTCTGCTCACTGCCTTTGCTGTGTCCTAGAGTTGCTGGTAATTTGTGTGTTCATGTTTGTTGAATAGCATGAGTATTTGAATTTGCTTTCTAATCTCTTCATTACCCACTCGTGATTCAGCAGAGTGTTGTTCAACTTCCATGTGTTACCAGACTTTCTTTGGTGGCTTTTGGTGTTGAGTTCTAATTTTATTCCCTTGTGGTCTGAAAGAATGCAAGGTATAACTTCAATGTTTCTGAATTTGGACAAGTTTGTTTGTGTCCTAAAATGTGGTCTATTTTAGAAAATGTTCCATGTGCTGCTGAGAAAATCGTGTATTCTGATGCTGCTGGGTGAAATGTTCGGTAGATGTCTGTTAAATCTAGTTGATCTATGCAGCTGTTTAGATCTGTAGTTTCTCTGTTGAGTTTTTGCCCGGTTGATCTATCTAGTGGGGAGAGTTGTGTGTTAAAATCCCCAACAATTAATGTCTTTGGATCTATGTGGAATTTGAGGGAAAGTAGTGTTTCTTGGATAAATTTGGGAGCTCCGTTGTTTGGTGAATAGATATTTAGAATTGTAATATCCTCCTGAAAGAGAGATCTGTTAATAAGTATGAAGCGTCCTTCTTTATCTCTTCTAACTAATTTTAATTTGAAGTCTTCTTTATCTAATATTAGGATTGCAACTCCAGCTTGTATATGGAGGCCATTTGCTAGGTAGATTTTGTTCTAATCTTTCACATTGAAAATGTATTTGTTTTTATGGGCTAAATTCCTGAAGGCAGCAGAAAGTATGATCGTGCTCTTTAATCCAGCTAGACAGTCTATGTAGCTTAATTGGAGAGTTAAGTCCGTTAATGTTAAGAAATAGGAGAGAGAGGTATTTGGGAGTTCCTGCCATTTTATCCACATTTTGGGGGGCTGTGGCAACTGTGTTCTTCCTATGGTTCTTGGATTCTCAGTTTGCGTGCAGTTTCTTGGCCTCTATTCTGTTCTTGTTGGTTTTCTTTGTGTAGGACATCTTTAAGAATCTTTTGTAGGGCTGGTTTGGTGGAGATGTATTGTTTCAATATTTCTTTGCTATGGAAGGTTTTTATTTGGCTTTTAGTTATGAAGGAGAGTTTAGATGGGTACAGTATTCTTGGAGGATAGTTGTTTGCTTTTAGGGCATGGCATACATCATTCCAGGCTCTTCTTGCTTTGATTGAATCTGCTGAGAAATCTGTGGAGATTCTAATTGGTTTCCATTTATAGGTGATTGATCTTTTCTCCTTGACAGCTTTAAGGATCTTTTCCTTGGTCTGAGTTGATCCTGTCTGGATTATAATGTGACTGTGGGATGTCCTATTCTGGTCTGGTCTATTTGGAGTTCTAAAAGCTTCTTGTATCTGAATAGGACTATCTTTTTACATGTTTGGGAAGTTCTCTGCTAGGATCCTGTTAAACAAATTCCCTAGGCCATTAACTTCTGTTTCTAGTTGCTCCTGTACACCCATTATCCTTAGATTAGCCCTTCTGATGGTGTCTTCCAAGTGTTGGATAGATCTATCATATTTCTTGGACTTGGATAGTTGTATGTACTTTATCTATAATATCTATTCTGTCTTCAATTCCCAAGATTCGATCTTCTACATGGTCTAACCTGCTGTCAAGACTTTCTACTTTGGTTTTTATTTCTTTTCCTTCTAATTGGTCAGTTTTGATAGCTTCAAATTCTTTGTGGAAGCTTTGTTTTAGACCTTGAATGGACTTCTTTACTTCCTTAATTTGGTGTTCAGTGTTTATTCTCAAATCACTTAGTTGATTGGTTATGGTTTCCTTGGACTCCCATTCCTTCTGTTGGGTTCCATTCAGCATTCCCTTTGTGGTCTCTGTGACCTCCTTCAGCTCTTTGTTAATGGATCCCATGAATGCCTTTAGTGATCTTTGTGTAGTCTCATCCTGCTCTCTCAATTACTGTATTACTTTTTGCTTAGCTTCCTTCTGTTCATGCCATTCCTGTAGTTCTCTTTGAGTGTCCTCAGCCTGTTCAAGCCATTCCTGCCTTTCTCTTTGAGTATTCTCAAGCTGCTCACGCAAATCCTGTATCAGTTTTTGAGTAGCTTCCTCACGCTCATGATATTCATGTATAAACCTTTGGATTGCCTCCTCTCTCTCCCTCTCACTCTCATGCAGAGTCCTTTGTAGGTTTACAATCTTTTCCTGCCTTGACCTATTGTTTGCCTCCTCTCTCTCCCTATCACGCTCATACAGATTCCTTTGTCGGTTTTCAATCTTTCATTTATCATGTTTTCCTGCAGTGTTTATTAGAGCTTTTTGGGAATTCTCCTCTGGATTATTCATTATCCGTTATGTCCCCTGATTATCATGAGTGGGAATTGAGATTCCCAGACTTGCCATTTTTCTTGTGTTTTTCCAGCTTACTCTGCCCATTTGGGATGAAAATAACACCAGTTTTCTGCTAGAACACTAACTTAAGTCAAGCATCAACCAAAGTCTGCATTTGCACAGTCCATAGTCTGCAGATAAAATCTAGTTCAACAGATACATCTATTAAACATCAAACAACTATATATTAATGGGCTACGAACCGCAAAGAAGAATTTGGAAAATCAGAAATTATTAGGGGTAGGGAGAGATGTGGGTAAAACATAGGAATAGAGAGATGTGGGAAGAGACAAGGAGAGTTAACTAAGTCCTAATCACAAAGCAGGAAATAGGTTGGGTAGTATGAACGTAGAGAAAGAGAAAAAAAGAAGAAAGAGAAAGGGAAAAAAGAGACCAGAAAAAATAGAAAAGAAAAATTTAAAATATTATGCAGAATCGAAAACAAACTATTCAGAGAAGAACGTGAATATAATGAGAGAAACAGAGGGGTATAAATGAGATGTGAAAATCTTAGAAATTATAATACTTAAAATATTATATAGGTATAAAGAGGTAGTACTGCTATTAAGGAATTTAAGTCTCAGAGGTTTTGAATTGAGTAATAAATTTGTGGATTAAGTGTGTTCACAATTGGGGATAGGATCTAATAGTCAACTACGGGTTTATCTGAGGATGTGCAGAACAATAATTAAGTCACATAAAGAAGAATGAAAGAGAAGAAAAGGTGAAAAGGGTAAGAGAGAAAGAAAAAAAGATCAGAAGTTCAGTAGAGGTAAACAAAAAGAATTTTTTTAAAAAAAAACAAAGAAAAAAAAAGAAAGAAAAACGCACACACACATGTACTCCTATAATAAAAATTATAAGAGGAAAAAAAAGTTACTAGAAAACAATTTTTTTCAAATAATTTAAAAATTAAAAATTTTTAGAAAAGAAAAAAAGTTTTTTATAAAAGGCACAAAAAAAATGAAGAAGAGAAAAAATAGTTCTTTCGTTTTTCTGGGAGGGTTGGGAAAAATCCTGCATATCCCTTGTATCCGTAACCAGCCTCTTGTTGGAGTCTCTGGTCTGCTTGTGGTTCTGTGGCTTGGTTGGTTTCTTAAGTCAGTTTGTTTGAACAGGCAGAGAAATGCTCTGCTTTACCCAGGATTTTGCGATCTTCCTTCCAATTTAGTTCAATAGGAGGGAGATCTGCTTTGAGCATCACAAAAGAGGGAGATGGCTTTTTCCTCAAATTTGGAGAAGCTGTGATGAGGCTAGGTTCTGGGTAGAGTTGAGTCCTTTCAGCAATCAGTAGCTTTTCCGGGGGGCTAATTTGTGAGAAACTCACAGAGCCCAGCCTGGAGCCATTCTAAGGGTTTATGTTTACTGAATTTCAATTGTCAGGGCTGCTAAAGGGAGGAGCAATCTCTGGCTCTGATTACCCAGCGAAGAAAGCCACTCCTAGGGCTGGCTCCTAAGCATTCTGACTTTTCCCTGGGTGGAGCTGAGTCTGGCAGTTCAGCTTAGGTTCTTGTGACCTGCTAAATGACTCTAGTTTTCTTCCAAGGCCTGAGTTGGAGCTAGCAGCTCCGCTGAGCTTTGTCGATATCCAAGATGGAGATCTCCAGTACTGGGGGGGAAGGGTGGCCTTCCCTCCTCTGCACCCTGAGAAGGAGTGAGGACATCAGACTTCTACTCACGCCAAGTCTTGCTTCCTGGGTTGTCTCTGGTCTGCGAACTGCAGGGTGAAGAATTCCACTCCTTGTTGGTTCTTGCTGGTGTTGAGTAGAATCTGCTCGCCCACTGTGTCTGGCGGCAGCAGCTGGCAAGAGCTCAGATCTGTCTCCTTGTCTGGATTTTCCCTCTCTGTCCTAACTCTCTGTCCTGTGATGGCACACTTGGTGTGATTCTCTGGCTGAGGACTGTTCACTGGAACTCTAAAACTGCTTTCTATGTGAATGATTGTTTTACCTCCAGATTCTCCTCTGCCATCTTCCCAGAACTATCTCTTTTTATCTTTTAAAATAATTTTTTTTTTATTTAGCTCTAGTGACCATTTGATCCTTTTTTTTCCTTCTTGTTCTTTTCACGTTTTCTTCTCTTTCATGATTTGCATGACTTAATTGCTGTTCTCATCCTCATATATACCCGTAGTTGATTATTTGACTTTAGCCACATTGTGCACACACTTAATCCAGAAATTTGTTACTCAGTTTAAAGATGCTTAGACTTAACTTCCTTAATAGCAGTACTACCTCTTAATACCTATATAATATTTTTAGCATTTTTATTTTTAAGTTTTCCACATCTCCTTTCCATCCCTCCTGTTCTCTTATTCTATCCACATTCTTCTCTGAATATTATGTCTTCAATTTGCATAATTTTTAAGTGTTGCCCTTCTTAATTTTTAATGTTTGTTTTCCTGTTTTTTCTTGTCTTTTTTCTTTCTCTTTCTTCTTTTTTTCTCCCTCTACTATCATTCTATCCAAGCTATTTCCCGTTTTGAGTTTAGGATTTGTTATGTTAACTCTCCCACTGCCTTTCCACATCACTCTATGCATATTTTTTACCACATCTCTCCCTAAACCTAATAATTTCTGTTTGCCAACTTATTCTTTGCAGTTCATAGCTCAATTATACTTAGTTGTTTGAAGTTGAATAGATATATCTATTGAATTATATTGTATCTGCAGACTTTTGACTGTGCAACTACAGACTTTGGTTGATGCTTGCCTTAAAATAGTGTGCTAGCACAAAGCTGGTTTATTTTCATCCCAAATGGGTAGAGCAATCTGGAAAACACAAGAAAAATGGCAAGTTCAGTTATCTCAACTCCCACTCATAATAATCAGGGGACAAAAAAGATAACGAATAATCCATAGAAGTGTTCCCAAAAAGGTCTACAAATACTACTGGTAAACATGGTAAATGAAAAGATTGAAAACCTGCAAAGGACTCTGTATGAGCATGATAGGGAGAGAGAGGAGGCAAAACAAAGAATATCATGAGTGTGAGGAAGCTACTCAAAGTTTGATACAGGAATTGCGAGAGTAGCTTGAGAACACTTAAAGAGAAATAAAGGAATTGCATGAGCAGGCTGGGATCAGTCAAAGAGAAAGTCATGAATGGCGTGAGCAGGCTGAAAACACTAAAAGAGAACTACAGGAACTGCGTGAATATGAATAAGCTAATCAAAGAGTAATAGAGGTATTGAGAGAGGGGGGATGAGAATACAGAAAGATCACTAAAGGCATTCAAGGAATCCATAAACAGAGAGCTCAAACAAATCAGGGAGACCACAAAAAGAAATGCTGAACGTAACCCAACAGAAGGAATGGGAGTCCTAGGAAACCATAACTAATCAACTAAGTGATTTGTGAATAAATACTGACACCAAATTAAGGAAGTAAAGAAGTCCATACAAGATCTAAAACAAAACTCCAACAAGGAATCTGAAGCCATTAAAGGCGACCAACTAGAAGGAAAAGAAATAAAAAACAAAGTTGAAAGACTTGATAGTAGGTTAGACCATCCTGAAGATCGAATTTCAGGGATTGAAGTCAGCCTAGTTATTATAGAGAAAGAACATACAACCATCCAAGACAAATCCAAGAAATATAATAAAGCTATTCAACAATTGGAAGACACCATCAGAAGGCCTAATCTGAGGCTAATGGGTGTAGAGATAGAAGTTAATGGTCTAGGAAATTTGTTTAACAGGATTCTAGCAGAGAACTTTCCAAACATGCAAAAAGATAGGTCTATTCAGACACAAGAAGCTTTTAGATCACCAAATAGATGAGACCAGGATAGGGCATACCACCATCACATTATAAACTACACACGTTCGATTCAGACCAAAGAAAAGTTCCTTAAAGCTGTCAAGGAGAAAAGCTCAATCACCGGTAAAGGGAAACCAATTAGAGTCACCTCAGATTCCTCAGAAGAAACAATGCCAGAAGAGCCTAGAATGATGTATGCCATGCCCTAAAGACAAACAAATATCAACCAAGAATACTGTACCCAGATAAACTCTCCTTCATATCCAACTAGATCACAATAAAGGCCAAGCAACAGTACCCAAACTGAGAATCCAAGAGCCATAGGAAGAACCAAGTTGCCGCAGCCACAAGAAGGTGGATAAAATGGCAGCAGCTCCCAAATACCTCAGTCGTATCTCTCAACATTAACGGACTTATCTCTTCAATTAAACGACATAGACTGTCTACTTGGATTAAAAAGCAATATCCTTCTATCTGCTTCTTTCAGGAGTCACATCTTGCCTGTAAAAACACACATTTTCAATGTGAAAGGTTGAAACAAAATCTACCAAGCAAATGGCCCCCATAACCAGGCAGGAGTTGCAATCTTAATACCAGATAAAATAGACTTCAAAATAAAATAAGAGAGAAAAGATTAAGAAGGTCTCCACATACTCATTAAGAGATCTCTCCTTCAGGAGGATATTACAATTCTAAATATCTACTCGCCAAAAAATGGAGCTCCCAAATTTATCCAAGAAACACTACTTTCGCTCAAATCCCACATAGATCCAAAGACACAGGCTGAAATTTTCTTAATAGAGACCCAGAAGCACAACAAATCTAAGAAGGGTTGAACAAATGGGATTGCATGAAATTGCATAGCTTCTGCATGGCAAAGGACATAGCTAGCAAGATCAATAGAAAGCCCACAGATTGGGAGATGGTCTTCACTAGCCATACAACAGACAAGGGTTTCATATCTAAAATATACCTGTAACTCAAAAATTAAACCCCCCAACAGCAAACCTTCAAAGAAAAAACTGCCCAATAAATAAGTGGGCTAAAGACTTAAAGAGAAACTTCTTTGAAGAGGAAAGAAGGATGGCCAATAGACACATGAAGAAATGCTCAACCTCCCTAGCAATAACAGAAATGCAAATCAAAACAGCATTTAGATACCACTTCACCCCAGTCAGAATGGCTAGAATCAAGAACTATAATAACAACAGATGCTGGAGGGCGTGTGGACAGAAGGGAACCTTAATACATTGTTGGTGGGAGTATAAACTTTTACAGCCACTTTGGAAAGTAGTATGGAGTTTCCTCAAAAGACTCCACATAGGGATCCCCTATGATCCAGCAATCCCACTTTGGGGCATTTAACCAAATGTTCACAAGCAAAACTATAAGAAAGTTACCAGCACAACTATGTTTATTGCAGATTTATTTACCATAGCTAAGATCTGGAACCAACCCAGATGCCCCTCAGTAGATGAATGGATCAAGAAAATGTGGTATATATACACAATGGAATTCTATGCCTCCATCAGAAAAAAATGACATTGCCCCATTTGTTAGGAAATGGAAAGATTTGGGAAAAATTGTATTAAGTGAAGTAAGACAGGCCCAAAGAAACATAGGTCCCATAGCTTCCCCTATTTGTAATAACTAGTATCCGTCTGAATCAAGCAGAAAAGGTCAGATAAGTCGATTTTAGGGAAATGAACCCTAAGATATTTATTCAAATGTTTTTTTTTCTTTCATGCAATTGTTTCTAAAACAATTATAAGATCATTTCTTTGTTGCTTTGTATGTGCCTGCACAACTTTAGAACCCCTGTTTTCACTGTATTTGATGTTGTTATCATTTGTGGAGGGGAAGGGAAAAAACAAATCATTTAAATAGGCATAAAGGTGGACCCATTGCAACGAGATGTACAAGTCATTATGTCAAAAACGAACTTTACAACTTTGGTGGGGGATTGAGGGTTGGGTGGTGGGACGGGGGGAGAATGGGATGGGAAGGGGAAACAAAGGAGGAGGCTACAATGCTTTATGAGAAATGTACTCATTGTCTTGCCCATGTAATTGCAACCCCTCTGTACAGTATTTTCACAATAAAATAAGTGGTCTATTTTGGAAAATGTTCCATGTAGTGATGAGAAAAAAGTGTATTCTGATGCTGCTGGGTGAAATATTCAGTAGTTGTCTGTTAAATGTAGCTGATCTAGGCAGTTCTTTAGATCTGCATTTTCTTTATTGAGTTTTTTCGAGTTGATCTATCTAGTGTGGATAGTGGTCTGTTAAAGCCCCGAACAATTCTTATCTTTGGATCAATTTGAGATTTTGGGGAAAGTAGTATTTGTTGGATAAATTTCGGTGATCCATTGTTTGGCGAATAGTATTTATTATTGTAATATCCTCCTGAAAGAAAGATCCCTTAATTCGTATGTAGTGACCTTCTTTATCTCTTCTCACTAATTTTAATTTGAAGTCTATTTTATCTGATATTATGACTGCGATTCCTGTCTGTTTATGGGGGCCATTTGCTTGGTAGATTTTGTTCCAGACTTTAACGTTCAAAGTGTGTTTGTTTTTATGAGCAAGGTGTGATTCCTGAAGGCTGGAGATAAAAGGATGTTGCTTTTTAATCCATCTAGACAGTGTCTGTCGCTTAATTGGAGAGTTAAGTCCGTTAATGTTGAGAGAAAGGACTGAGAAGTGTTTGGTAGTTTCTGCCATTTTATCCACCTTCTTGGGTGCTGTGGCAACTTGGTTCTTCCTATGGTTTTTGGATTCTCAGTTTGGATGCCGTTTCTTTGCCTTTATTGTGGTATTGTCAGTTCTGTCTGTGTAGGACATCTTTAAGTATCTTTTGTAGGACCAGTTTGGTGGAGATATTTTTTTTTCAGTTTTTCTTTGCTATGGAAGGTTTTTATTTCACCTTTGGTTATGAAGGAGAATTTAGCTGTTTACACTATTCGTGGTTCATCCTTCGTCTTTAGGTCATGGCATGCATCATCCCAGGCTCTTCTTGCTTTAATTTTCTCTGCTGAAAAAAATGAAGTTATTCTAATTGTTTCCCCTTCATAGATGATTGATCATTTTTCCTTGACAGCTTTAAGGATCTTTTCCTTGGTCTGAATTGATCTTGTGCATATTATAATGTGATGGTGGGATGTCCTGCTCTTGTCTGGTCTATTTGGGGTTCTAAACGTTTCTTGTATCTGAATAGGCCTATCCTTTTGCATGTTTGGGAATTTCTCTGCTAGGATCCTGTTAAACAAATTTCCTAGATCATTATCTTCTCTCTCTAGGTGCTCCTCTACACCCATCATTCTCAGATTAGGCTTTCTGATGGTGTCTTCCAATTGCTGAATATATCTATCATATTTCTGGATTTGTCTTGGATAGTTGTACATTCTTTCTCTATAATATCTAGGCTGTCATCATTCACCGAAATTCGATCTTCTGCATGGTCTACCCTACTGTCATGACTTTATTCTTTGTTTTTCATTCATTTTCCTTCTAATTGTTTGGTTTTGATGACTTCAAATTCTTTTTGGGAGCTTTGTTTCAGATCTTGTATGGACTTCTTTACTTCCTTAATTTGGTGTTCAGTTCTTATTCTCAAATCACTTAGTTGTTTGGTTATGGTTTCCTTATACTCCCATTCCTTCTCTCGGGTTCCAATCAGCATTCCCTTTGTGGTCTCCCTGAATTCTTTCAGCTGTCTGTTTATGGATTCCATGAATGCCTCTATTGATCTTTGTTTATTCTCATCCCTCCCTTGCAATTCCTGTATTACTCTTTAATTAGCTTCCTCATGTTCATGCAATTGCTGTAGTTCTCTTTGACTGTTCTCAACCTGTTCACGCAATTCCTGACATTCTCTTTGTCTCTTTTCAGCCTGCTCATGCAATTCCTGTATTTCTCTGACAGTTCTCAGCCTGTTCACACAATTCCTTTCTCTTTGAGTGTTCTCAACCTTTTCACACATTTCTGTATCAACCTTTGAGTAGCTTCCTCATGCTCATGAGATTATTGTATTGATCTTTGGTTTGCTTCTGCTCTCTCCCTATCATGATCACACTGAGTCCTTTGCAGGTTTTCTATCTGTTCATTCACCCTGTTTCACAGTAATATTTATTGAGCTATTGGAGAACTCTCCTCTGGAATACTGGTTATCATGAGTGGGAGTTGAGATACCAGGACTTGGATTTTTCTTGTGTTTCTCTGGCTTGTTCTGTCCATTTGATATGAAAGTAACACCAATTTTCTGGTAGAATATTTTTTCAAAGGCATGCATCAACCAAAGTCCTGTAGTTGCACAGGCAAAAGGACTCAGATATAATCTAGTTCAACAGATACAATTTATTCAACATCAAACAACTATGGATTAATGGGCTAACAGCAAGGATGAATTTGGCAAACGAGAAATTATTATATTTAGGGACAAATATGAGGAAAAATAGGATTAGAAGAATGTGGAGAGGTAAAAGGAGAGTGAATTTAACCGAGTTCTAATCTCAAAGAGGGAAATGGATTGGACAGAATAGTAGGAGAGAGAAAAAAACAGACAAGAAAAAAATGGGAAAAACAAATATTAAATTTATGAAATGAATCTTTAAAATTATCTAAGTTTAAGGTAGTATTGAGAGAAGAAAAAGATACGATGAGAGGAGGGGAAGGATAGAAAGGAGACATGAAAAACTAAAAACTAAAAATTCTCAAAAATTATATAGCCTAAAGAGATAATACTGCTATTACATTATTTAAGGCTAAGAAGTTTTGAATTGAGTAATAAAATTCTTGATTAAGTGTGTATACAATGGGGGTAAGGTCTAATATTTGACGACGGGCATATATCTGAGGATGAGCAGAATAGCAAATAAGTCACAGAAAAAACAAGGAAACAGAAGAAAAAATGAAAAGAATGAAAAAAAAAAAGAAAAAAGGACCAAAAGGTCATTAGAGATTTAAACAAAGCACACTCACACACACATACACCTAAAATAAAAATTAGGAGAGAAGAAAAAAAGATTAATAGAAAACAATTTTTTAAAACTAAAAATTAGAATAGGTACAAAAAAGAGTTCTTTTTTTTTTGGGGGGGGGGGAGAAGTAGATGGGAAGATCCTGTATCTCCCTGTGTCTGTAACCAGTCTCTTGGTGGAGTCTCTAGTCTGCTTGTGGTGTTTGGTTTCCCTGTGGCATGATTGGTTTCTTAAGTCAATTTGTTTTAGCAGGCAGAAATATGCTCAGGATTTTGTGATCCTCCTCCCAGGCTAGTTCAATGAGAGGGAGATCTGCTTTGAGTTTCACAAAAGAGGGAGATGGCTGTTTCCTCTAATTTGAAGATGCTGTGATGAGGCTAGGTTCTCGGTAGAGTTGAGGCCTTTCAGCAAATTGTAGCTTTTCGCTGAGGGGTAGCTTCTGAGACACTCAGGGAGCCCAGCCTGGAGCCATTCTCAGGGTTTATGTTTACTGAATTTCACTTGATTGTTTAGGCTGATGTAGGGAGGGGCAGCCTCTGGCTCTGTTTACCCAGTGAAGAAAGTCACTCCCCTCGGGGCAGAGCTTTGTCTGCCTGGGCTGGGTGACTTTTCCTAAGGAGGAGCTGAGCCTGGCAGTTCAAGTCAGGTGCCTGTGACCTCATAAATGACTCTTGTTTTTTTTCCCAAGGCAAGGCCTGAGTTGGAACTAGCTGCTCAGCTGGGCCTTTTCAATATCAAATATGGAGATCTCCAGGGGTGAGGGTGGGAAGGGTGGCCTTCCCTCCTCTGTTCCCTGAGAAAGAGTGAGTATGTCAGGATTCTACTCATGCTGGAGTCTTGGTTCCTGGGTTGTCTCTGGTCTGTGATCTGCAGGATGAAGATATCTGCTACTTGTCAGTTCTTTCTGGTTTGAAGTAGAATCCCGTCACCTGCTGCGTCTGGCACCATTGTCCCAGACTCTGTGTTGTTCTTTTGGAGGCTCGGCTGCTACGGTTGCCACCACCACCGCAGCTCCATCAAATGGCAAGTGCTCAGATCTGTTTCCTTGACTGGATTTTCCCTCTCTGGCCAAACTCTCTGAACTGTGATGGGACACTTGGTAATTCTCTGGCTAGGACTCTTCACTGGAACACTACAACTATTTTCTGTGAGAGCTTGTTTAGCCTCTAGCTTCTCCTCCACCATCCTCCCCTAAAGTAATCTGTTGTTGCTTTTTAAAAAAACTGGTGCCAGTGTCTCAAGCCTATAATCATAACAACTCAGGTGGCTGAGATCTGATAATCGAGGATTAATAACAGCCTGGGTAAGAAGGTCTGTGAGACTGTTATCTCATTAACTGGTTACCAAGAGACTAAAAGGAGCACTGTGGGCCAAACTAGTAGAGTGATAGCCTTGAGCGCAAGAGAACAGGGATTTCAACCAGGCCCTCAGTTCAAGCTTCTCATATTAAAAAAACGTTAAAAACAATTTTCCATCATTTGTAATTTCAGCCAATTTGTAATTTAAAGCCAATTTGCATCTCAGTTTGCACGTATTTGGGTGGGGGAACTAAACTTATATAACAGTTAAAAGGAAAAAAAATGAGCACAAGGGTACAGGTGGCTCACGCCTGTAATCCTATCTTCTCAGGAGGCTGAGAAAGGAGGATGGTGGTTCAAAGCCAGCCCTGGGCAGAAAAGTTCCCATGAGACTGCTATTTCCAATTAACCGCTAAAAAACAAGAATGGCACTATGGTTTAAACTTGTATGGTAGAGTGCTAACCTTGAGCAAAGAAGCTCTAGGACAGCACCCATGCCCTGTATTCAAGCCCCATGTCTGAAGGAAAAAATATAGATTTCAGACCTGGGAAGGTGGCTAAGTGGTAGAGTGCTTGCCTTGCATGTATGAGCCTTTGGGTTTGATTTCTCAGTACCACATAAGCAGAAAAGCCAGAAGTGGCACTGTGGTTCAAGTGGTAGAGTGATATCTTTGAGGTGAAGAGCTAAGGGGCAGTGCCCAGGCCCAGAGTTCAGGACTCATGATGGACAAAAAACAAACAAAAAAAGAGTTCAAATAAACGATGTGCACAATAGACTATACACTAAAGATGAAAGATTAAATTAATAAATTAATAATTAAAATGATCAACATTGTTTCAATTTTGTAGGTGGTGAATGTAGCACAAAAAGTGATAAGAAATGATTCATTTCTAACAACTCTTCCATTTTTTAACCTCATTTACTACCTTTAAACTAAAGAGGCATGTATCACTTTACAGAAAAACAAAATTGTACATGTATTTTAGCCTGAATTCCACATTTTGTAATTTGTCTTTTAGTAAACAATCAATATCTTTTCATATAAAATAGCTGTGATACCTTTATTTAATACTTCACATCTTTCCAGTATTTGGTTATATCAAAATTCCTCCCTTCCTTCTTTTCTTCCTTCCATTCCTTCATATCCTTTCCTCCTTTCAATCCTTGCAATTAAACTCAGGGCTTCATGTATTTTAGGTAGGTGCTCTACAAAGTGAGCCATACACCTGCTCTTTTGGCTTTAGTCACTTTTGTTTTTGTTGGTCATGTGGTTTGAGCTCTGTGCCTGGACACTGTCCCTGCACTCGTCAGCTCAAGGCGAGTGCTCTACTGTTTCAGCCACAGTGCCACTTCTAGTTTTCTAGTGGATTATTGAGATAGGAATCTCACACACTTTCCTGCCTAGATTTGCTTTGAACTGAGATCTTCAGATCTCAGCCTCCTGAACAGCTAAGATTACAGGCATGAGCCACCTGCTCTCAGCGCTGCTTTACCATTTTTATGACAGGGTTTTCTGTTTATGACCAGGCCACCATGGATCACAATCCCTTGATGACAGGGAGGGTTGTGTGTAGCAAGTCAGATACAGTGGGGAAACAACTTTCTCTGCCCATCACAGGGAGAATTTTGGAGTATTGTATTAGAAATTTCTAGAAGTGGGTTGTGAGGAGCATTCTGCTTCCAGGAGTCTCTTCCCACTTCCCAACATTCTAGTCCTGCCAGAAACGGTCTATAGTAGAAGGCTCAGGATGGAGAGAGCAAACTCTCATTTTCCTTGTCACCAATATGCCCACAACATCGATTGTTCCATCTTAACTATTTGGATGGACATATACCCTGATGATTTTTATGAGCACAAGAAACTTGACATCCTGAAAAAACTTACACAGTATGACAGGCTCAACATGCCCTCTTTAGACTTGCTGTTCTGCTTACATATTCTTCTGGACCAGCTGGAGCAACGCATGGCCCGTGAGACCAAGAAAAAGAGTAAATAGTCCTTGTTTAGATGCCTTAGAGCTTGTGAGTAGGGATGGAACCTAGGTCTCAAGGGATGGGCCTGCTTGGCCAAAAGCCCTTTGTACTACCCAGCTTGGCAAAACGTCCTTTTATGGATGTTCTATGCCGGGTAATGTCTGTTCCTTTTTTTTTTTTAAAGAACTTGGACATAAACACTCATTAGAAACACCCTACCTTCTCATCAGTGTTCAGTCCAAACTCAAGTTCTACAGCTTCTCCTACTAAATCCTCACAGTTTAGTCACACTTTAACTTCTAGAGTGTACTCTAAGACTCCTGTACCTATTTCCATTCTTATGTTTGTGTCACTGTAGAGAACTTCCTGCTGAACTCCAGATAAAGAACCCATCAGTGATGTCGTGTATGGTGACTGATGGAGATTGGAAGCCAACACAGGACTCCAGAAAGCATGTGAACATAGAGGCTTTTTTCAATGTGTAGAAAGGCCCAACTAGGTTTTGAGCCCTGTGGACATCCCACTGGTTCTGAACTCCACATGTTATGTAAGTGTACCTACCTGCCCATACCACCAAGGAAGAAGATGATCCAGAATGTCTTCCATTGATGTCCACAATTCACCTAGATCACATCTAAACCAGTAAAAAAATGTTTTGGTCTTGGAGTGCAGGGTAAATATGTGCTAATGGAAAATGACCCCAGTCTATGTTCAGGAAAACCAATAAGTTAGGTCCAAAGTCTAGATTCAGTTGAGCAAAGGGAATCTGTCCTCACAGAATACCCAGACCAATCTGTCCTTCTGCTGGGGATCCAATTTCCAATTGAGAAATAAGATCTGTCCCTTCCTAGACTCAGGAAGAAAATACTGCCTTTAATGAGGAAGTAGATCCTTTTGAGGACTCTGAGGCAGAATTTGTTTCTGAAGGCAACTTAGAAGACAATCCAGATTTAGAGATTGCTTCCCCACTTATTTAGAAAATCTTTATATTTCTTTTTGGTCCTGATTGTTGTAAAATGATCATTCTAGTTATTTTCCTAACGTTATTAAAATGTCAATGTTCATGTTATGTTATACAATTCATGAGCCTTAAATGTGTTTTCAACCTACAATGTAAAGCACCGTGCACATGTGTTCTGTGTGTGGGAAAACAGAGTGACAGGGGGATGAACAAGAGAGCCTACTGGATATAAAGGGAATGGTTAAATGCAACTCCCTAGTTGCAAGGAAGCCAGGCCATGCCTGAATGTGGTGATAAGGTGGCTACAAAAGATCTAGGACATACCAGATCAGATGACCTAGAAAGCTGTTCTGTCAATTGGGACATATGCTACAATACTTATAGTGGTATGTGGGACTTTCTTCCAACAGTGAGTTCAAGCCTGTATACATATTCATTGTGCTTTGGGAAATACTGAAGAAAAATTTGGCTCCATTAACATAAAAATTCTACTTAGGGCTGAATATATTTGACAAAATACATAAGAAATATCAACACAGGAAAGTATAAGCAATCATCAATAGAAGAAGGAAGGCTTACATAGATGGACAAACAAAATCAGGAAGCAATTAAATCAGTTATATGGAAATACATGTTATATTCATTACATTTTATATAGTATATTATATGATATATAAGATCAAATATGATTTTTCATACTACAAGGGCTTTTAACTTTTTCAATCTTAAGTAATTTTTTCACATAATATTAGTGTAAAACATTATTGGGGAAAGTGGTAATATAACTTTGATTATAATTATATGAATACATATTTTTGTGTTTCTAGGTATAACACTGATTATAAATAGATGAATAAACATAAACATATATTTGTATATCTGTCTATGAGGTGAATATAATTAAACAGGCTACACGATGTATAAAAAGGCAGTTATGAGTTAGTGTATGAGACTCAGGCCTGTAATCCTAGTGATGTGGGAAGCTGAGTTCTGAGTTTTAGTTTCTCTTACTCCCATGCCATTAGATTTTCAGAGGAGACCTGGTCCCTCAAGTGTAGCCAACCGACACATATGCAGTAGGATCACACTCTGTGACCCCAGAGGAAAGTCCGTAGAAATCAGGACAAGCCTCTTATGCTGACAGTCTACTCAGTTCCTGTGCCAAGATGGACATCTGTAGAACATCAGATGGAAAGTTGGCATTCCCTCCCAAAATGTTTTGGACTATCCTGAATTAAACCTTTTTTACCTTCCCAAGCTGCAAACACATAGAAATATGTCAAGGGCTCAAGAGAGATGGACAAAGACATACAAATACATAAAATTATATACTTTTTTTTCGGGGGGGTCCAGTTGTCAGCTTGAACTCTGGGCCTGGGTACTATCCCTCAGCTCTTCAGCTCATGGCTAGCGCTCTACCACTTGAGCCACAGGGCCACTTCTGGCTTATTTTCTTTTTGCTTATGTGGTTCTGAGGAATCGAACCCAGGGCCTCATGCATGCAAGGCAAGCACTCTACCACTGAGCCACCTTCCCAGCCCCCAAATTATATACTTTGTTTCAGTAATTCAATGACAAATTATCAAAGGCATATCTTGATTTTTCTTTTTTTAATGGAAATGGGAATATACACTGAGTGCATTAGGGAGTAGGTGATAGTTTGGATGCTGAGTTGTGGAATGCACTCCTGGGCATGGGAGACACTTGCTTTTGAGAACTTGTGTGGGGAGGCGTCTCTGCACACAGCTTCACAAAACAATGCCCATAACTTGTATGGTGTCATAGCCATCTTTCCATAGCAGCAAATAGGTGTCAGGCACTTATCTTTCTCTGAAGTGGACTCAGCAACACAGAAAGGCACTAAGAATGAGAGGGAATGACTGCTAGCCACCAGATACCAGCTTCAAGAGCTGTCCTGACCAGAATCTAGGATAAATTGAACTGGAGAAGGCTGATCCCCATGCAAGGCTCCTGAGCACTAAGGACCAGGCACTATTATAGGTGTTGGAGAAACAAGTGAATGTGGCTCTCTCCTCATCAATTTCATGCTGAAAAGAAAACCAGAAATCATGATAATTTTTATAAATCAGAGACATGACATTGGTAGTTTTGTGGCAACAATTTCACAGCGGGCATGTGAGGAGATATCCCTGAGGAGGAGATAGTTAACCTGAGATCCATCATCCATGCAGGTACTCCAGGCAGTAAGAGCAGCAACTACATCCCTCAGTGATGGGAAAGGACGTAACTTGCTTCAGAAAAAGAAAACATCACTGACGTGCTTGCTTGTGAAGTAAGAAAAAAAGGTACAAGGAAGAAAAAAAGATCAGACATGAAGATCAGAATAAATTATATAGAAATTGGATGCTGCGAGTTACAAGTAGAAAAATTCTGATGTTATTCTAAATCTGACATGACCCACTGGAACCAAAGTGCTCAAATAGTACCTAGACACATCTGATTCACCTATATACTTTTAAAATGTGATTCTAGCCAGAATCTGGTGGCTCACAACTGGAATGCTAGCTACTCGGGAGGCTAATACCTGAGGATCAGGTTTGAAGCAAGCCCAAAGAGGAAATTTGGAAAGACTCATCTCCAATTAACCACCAAAATTATGGACATGAAGCTGTGTTCAACTGGTAGAGCACTAGCCTTGATAAAAAATTAAGGGACAGCACCCAGGCTCTAGGTTCAAATCTCTGGACTTCACAAAACAAGTCAACAAATAAAATTTGGTGCTCAGTCGATCAGCACTTAGCATTCTACTTCAATGTATTTAGTATGAGCCTAGGAAGTTACATCCTTAGCAAATGCTCTCCCTTCATATTCTGCTTCATTACCAGTATTCAAACCCCTGGCATTACCAAAGTCTCCTCCCAGTTAGCATAGCAGTCTACCACTGGAAATTAATAGATATATTTTGATTAATCATAATCTATCCACACACATCAAATGAGTAGTAGCCACATTCCACTATTCTGAATGTTTTTGCTCCACCTTTGAGTTCATAAGCCTTACCATTAAAAACTATAGAATACTTATCAAATTAAGTCAACAGTCATCATTCTTCCACCCAATCTTGTAACCTATGTTATGCGGTTTTTTTTTTTGTTTGTTTCTTTGATGTTGGTGCCCTGTATCTTGTATAAACATTTCTCTAGCTTGGGGGGGTGAAGGAAAAAAACCAAATGCTTAACTAGGGATACAGTTTGACCCATTTTAACAATGAAATCAAGACACTATGTTCCAAAACGAACTTTACAATTTATGCAGGGAGTGGGGAGGTGGGATGGAAAGGAGTAGTTGTGGAGGTGGAAGGGTAGGGATGGTAGGGGAAAAACAAGGGAGGAAGTAACAATGCTTGAGAGGAAATGAACTCATTACCTACCTTATGTAACTGTAATCTCTTTGTACATTATTTTTACAATAAAAATATATTAAAAAAGATGAAAAGACCCAGAAATAAAACTACATACTTACAATCATCTGATATTCGACAAAAGAGCAAAAGATGTAATGTGGAAAAAACATAGCCTTGCTGGGTGCCTGTGGCTCATGCCTTTAATGTATCTACTCAGAAGGCTGAGATCTGAGGATGGTTGTTGAAAGCCAGCAGGGCCAGGCAAGTCCATGAGACTCTTAGCTCCAATAAACCACAAGAAAATGGGAAGTAGAACTGTGGTTCAAGTACTAGCCTGGAGATGAAATGCAAGGGGGTAGCTCCGAGGCCCAGAGTTCAAGCCCCATGACCAACACACACAGATACACACACACACACACACACACACACACACACACACACACACACCACATACACACACATCATAGCCTCTTCAACTATTGGTGTTGGGAAAACTGGACATCCATAGGCAGAAATCTAGAAGTGGATCTCTGCTTGCACTAACATCAACTCAAAATGGATTAACTACATTAAAATCAGCCAGACTACTATAAGACAGAAAAAGGGTGATGTTAGAACTTATCGGTATTGAGGTGTGAGCTGGGCAGCTGCACGCCGAGCACCAGTAGTTGCGCTCCAGATCCTGCAATCTCACACCGCGTGCCTCACCCGGTAACCACTTACTCCAGTTGGCCCCTGCGACAGGTGCCATGCATCGAGCGGTGCCCCACGCTCTGGGCAGCTCTGCTCACTGCCCAGACCCTGTTCCTCGGGCCGCCGGTTACGAGGGTCCCATTGTACGCTGCGAGCCCTGTGATGCGAACGCGCTGGCCCAGTGCAAGTGTGTGCCGAGCTGGTGAGCGAGCCAGGCTATGGCTGCTGCCTTACATGTGCTCTGCGTGAGGGCCAGCCATGCGGTGTCTACACAGAACGCTGCAGCTAGGGGCTCAGCTGCCAGCTGCCACTGGGTGAGCCATGCCCACTGCAGGCGCTGCTGGATGGCCGCTGGTTCTCTGCCAACGCCAGCATCCCTGCCGACTGAGGCCTACCTGCTGCTGGCGCCCTCTGCCTCAGAAAATGCTAGTGAGTCGGAGAAGGACTGAGGCACAGGGAGCGTGGAGAGCCATGCCACACATAGGGTGCCTGACTCCAAGTTCCATTCCATTCACGCAAAGCTGGACACCATCAAGAAAGGTCATGCGAAGGACAACCAGCGCTACAAAGTTGACTATGAGTCCCAGAGCATGGACACCCAGACCTTCTCCTCGGAGTCCAAACGGGAGACAGAATATGGTCCCTGCCTTAGAGAGATGGAAAACACCCTGACTCACCTGAAGTTCCTCAGTGTGCTGAGTCCCAGGGGTGTGCACATCCCCAGCTGGAACAAGAAAGGATTTTATAAGAAGAAGCAGTGTAGCCCCTCCAAAGGCAGAAAGCGGGGCTTCTGCTGGTGCGTGGACAAGTATGGTCAGACCCTCCCAGGCTTCGACAGCAAGGGCACAGATGACATGCACTGCCTCGGCATGCAGAGGCAGTAAACCCCACTGCATCAGTTAAATTGGAGCTCCAATACGCCTTACTTTGCACAAAAGACTGCCACGGACAGAACAGCACCTGCCTACAGCCTCAACTTATATTTCTTTTTGTGATGACCTGGTTTTTTGTGTGTGTTTTTTTTAAGAAAACCAAAGTTTAGACAGAGATTTTTGAAATGTCTGTTGTTCCTTTAAATGGTAAACTTGAGCATCTTTCCACTTTTCAGTGGTCAGAAAAGTAAATTAATTTCTGTGTTGCTTTCTGTAAAAATAACTGATACTCCTGTCCAAAGCAGTGGATTTGATCCCCTTCTAGAATCCTCTCCACATCTGCCAATTGGAACAGCTGACCTTCTGCCTCGCTCACTTCAGTGGCTATTGTAGAAGACACCTCCTCATTGCCCTCCGCCCTGCTCAGGCCTCATGGAGAACAGGAAAGTCAGAAACTCTAGTCACCTGAACATCTCTACCATACATGAGACCCCTGGCCCTCCTGGAACTATCTTTGGTTCCAAGCCATGGACCCCTGGGCCACAAAGCTTCTTCATTATCTGCAAGTGACTTGATCTGCTTGGAAAATACTGGAGAGATTGAGGTGGAATATAACAGACCAAGAAAGTTCTATAAAACTGACCAAAAAAGTTCTAGCACATTCTGGGAAACTTGTAAATGCAGATCTTTCTGACTTCCCTCCATTAGGCAGCTTTTCAAGGATGGACCCCAAAGGAAGGCCATGGGTGGCCTTGGCTGTGGTCCAGCAGGGCATCGGGGAGGCTGGGAGTATACCCCACACCTCACCAGTAAGGGAGTAATCGCTCTGGAGACAACAACAAAATGTTTTCTAATTTAACTCCTAGTTTGGGGTTGAGGATAATAAACTATTTAAAGGCAAAAGTTTATTTTCACCCCTCATCTTTATTCTTGATCTAACAAAACATTGGTGTTTAATGTTATCTAAACAGGAAAGATGAACAGCTTGTTGAGAGAGCCTCATAGGGATACTGGGAACACATAGAGAATAACTTGTTTGTTGAACTTGGAGTCCAACTTATACTTTATAATTCACACATATATGCAGAGAGAGAGATACGTTCTCAATAGTTAATATTGTATACAGCATAGCCCAACTATAATAGGATCCATACTAGATAATCCTAGATAGTGTTAGATACTAGAAGGCGTAACTATGGCCGTGACCAGGAGAGGACACTCAGTCCAGGTTGTTCTTTTCTCTCCCCAAGGCCAAACCCATGGCAGTGTTAGGTGTGTGGCTATTGTCCTGCCCTACTCTGCAGAGAACTCTCCTTAAGAAAACAAAGAGGCCTCAAGACAGTCTGCCTACTTATTACAAGCTTTCCTTTATTTTTTTAAATTTTTTGGGGGGGAAAGTATTTTTTGAAAAGTTTTGTCTTGCGATGTATTTATAAAAGTAAATAAAGTTTTTACCGTTAAAATAATAATTAAAAAAAAGAACTTATAGGTACTGGCAGGAACTTCCTGAATAGAATCCCAGGGGCATAACAGATAGGAAAGAGATCCAACAAATGGGACTACATCAAAGGAAAAAACCTACACAGGCTAGAGACATAGCCACTAAACTAAAAAGACAGCCAACAAATTGGGAAAAGATATTCACCTGCAATACATCAGACAAAGGGCTAATTCTCAATGTATACATAAATCTCAAGAAACAACCCCTCCGGAAACTAATAAACCAATCACCAAATGGGCAGAGGAGCTAAAGAGAGACTTCTCATAAGAAGAGGTAAGAATAGCAAAGAAACGTATCAGGAAGGTTCATCATCCCTGGCCATAAAGAAAATATAAATCAAAGTAATCCTGAGATACCATCTTATCCAAATATCTTGAATTAGACAACAAATGTTGGTGGAGAAGTGGAGAAATTAGAAAATGGCAAGGACATATATACAACCATGTTCCTTTTTGCTCAATTCACAGTGACAAGAAATGTACACAACCCAGATGCCCCACAATAAATGAATGGAATCAATAATTATTCCATCTATATACAATGAAATTTTACAGAGCCATTAGAAAGGATAAATTAATGTCATTTGCAGGGAAATGGATGACACTAGAATAAATCATGTTAAGAAAGTTAAGCGAACATCAAATTGACAAATGGTACCTGTTCCCCTGATATGTAGAAGAAAGGTTTAAAACACAATGGGATATGACATACTGTACAGGACTCTAGGCATCATTTACAGTAAGAACAGAAGAGGAAGCATTTGGCGAAAATCACAAAGTTGTAATACCCAAGCACCTTTTCTATATAATATAATATTTTATATATATATATATATATATATATATATATATATATATATAGAGAGAGAGAGAGAGAGAGAGAGAGAGAGAGAGAGAGAGAGAGAGAATTGAATTGCAATGATAAAGAAACAAAGGAACTTTTCTTAATTTGTCTGTTCATTTTCTGATGAGTCTGTATTCTTCACCTAATATACAAGGAAGATGGGGGAAGGGCACAGAATTAGTGGGAAGTGGGTGCAAAAAATGCAGCACCAGAGCCCTCTGTCTGTACTGGACATTGATGAAAGTGAACCATGCAAGTCGAGGGTCAAGATGGGAGGGAGGGTATGGAAGAGATTGTGGGAACAGAAAGGTAACCCTGCTCTATATCACCGCTAAAACAATTTTTTTTTTTAAAGAAGAGGGTTCCCAAATGAGAACATATGAGAATAGGAAAATACAGAGCAGATAATTCTTTTTTTATGTCCTTGATATCTGATAGTTTCAATCAATATCTATTGTCCTACCAACTGAGTCATACCTCTAAACCCAAAAGTCCTTACAATATTCAAATTTGTCATTGATTTCTTCATATTTTCTATTTACTTTTTGGTTTGTGTGTGTGTGTGTGTGTGTGTGTGTGTGTGTGTGTGTGTGTGTAAGAAATGGAGTTTGATCGCAGGATCTAGGTGCTATCCCTGAGCTTCTTTTTTATTCAAGAGTACACTCTCCCACTTGAGCCAAAGCTCCACTTCGGGATCTTCTTGAACAGTTTATGGGAGATAAAAGATTCACAGAGACGTTTTTGCACCGCTAGATTCAAATCATCATCTTCAGATCTCAGCCTCTGGAGTAGGTAGTATTATAGGCATGAGTCAAGGCTTCTGACGTATGAATTGTTGTCCCTTTTTAAAAAAGCTGGTGCCAGTGGTTCATGCCTGTAATCGTAGCACCACAGGAGGCTGAGATATGATAATTGAGTTTTAAAGACAACCTGGGTAAGAAAGTCTGTGAGACCATTATCTCATAATCTGGTTAGCAAGAAACCAGAAGGGGCACTGGCTCAAACTGGTAGAGTGATAGCCTTGAGCACAAAAGAACAGGGACTGCCCCCAGGCCCTGAGTTCAAGCCCCACATATAAAAAAATGTAAAAAATTTGCAATCACTTGTAATCTCAACATCCTCAATTGGTGGTGTATCTAAAGTTAATTTGCATCTCACTTCGTATGTATTTGAGGGGGAACTAAACATATAACATTTTTTTCAAAAAATGAGCAGTTGGGTTCAGGTGGCTCATGCCTGTAATCCTACCTTTTCAGGAGGCTGAGAAATGAATATGGTGGTTTAAAGACAACCTGGGCAGAAAAGTTCCCATGAGACTGCTATTTCCAATTAACCACTAAAAAACAAGAAATGACACTGTGGTTTAAACTGGTAGGGTAGAGTACTAGCATTGAGCAAAGGAGTTCTGGGACAATACCCATGCCCTGTGTTCAAGTCCCATGTCTGAAGGAAAAATAGAAATCAGGGCTGGGAAGTTGGCTCAGTGCTTGAGTGCTTGCCTTGCATGTTGAACCTTTGGGTTCAATTACTCAGTACCACATAAGCAGAAAAAGCCAGAAGTGGCATTGTTCCTCAAGTGGTAGCTGCTAGCCTTGAGGTGAAGAGCTAAGGGACAATGCCCAGGCCAGAGTTTAAGATCCATGATGGATAAAAACAAACAAACAAAAATAGTTCAAACATTTAAATGATGTGCACAATAGACTATATACTAAAGATGAAAGATTACATTAATGAATTAATAATTAAAGTGATCAACATTGTTTCAATTTTGTAAGTGGTGAATATAGCAGAAAAAGTGATAAGAAATAATGATTCAGTTCTAACCACTCATATTGTTTTAAACTTATTTCTACTTTTAAACTAAAGGGGCACATAAGTATCATTTTACAAAAAAACAAAAATTGTACATGTATTTCAGCCTGAATTCCACATTTTATAATTTTCCTTTTAGTAAACAATCAGTATATTTTCATATAAAATACTTGTAATGCCTTTATTTAATACTTAACATTCTAGTATTTGATTATATCATAATTCCTCCCTTACTTCTTTTCTTCATATCCTTTCCTCCTTTCTATACTAGCAGTTAAATTAAGGGATTCATGCACTTAATGTAGGTCCTCTAAAAATGAGCCACACACCTGCTCTTTTTGCTTTAGTCACTTTTGATTTGTTGGTCATGTGGCTTGATCTCTGGGCCTGGAGACTGTCATTGCACTCTTCAGCTCATGGCAAGTGATCTACTGTTTGAGCCACAGTGCCACTTCTGATTTTCTGGTGGTTTAATGGAAATAAGAGTCTCACAGACTTTTCTGCCTAGACTGGCATTGAACTGTCATCTTCAGGTCTCAAACTCCTGAGTAGCTAAGATTACAGGCATGAGCCACCTGCACCCAGCTCTGCTTTAGCCTTATTTTTTTTGGGGGGGGGGCTCAACTCTGGGCCTGGACACTGTCCCTCAGCTCTGCAGCTCAAGTATAGCACTCTACCACTTAAGCCAAAGTTCCACTTCCAGTATTTTTTTATTCTGCTTATGTGATGCTGAGGAATGGAACACAGGGCTTCATGCATGCAAGGCAAGCGCTCTACCACTGAGCCACCTTCCCAACCCTGCTTTATCCATTTTTATGGCAGGGTTTTCTGTTTATGACCTGGCCAGCATGGTCCACTATCCTTCTTTTTACCTTTTCTGAGTAGATAAAATATAAAGCACAATGCATTGGGTTCAGATATTGATTGAGATCCAATATTTTGAATGTTTTCCTGGGCTAGCTTCAAATCATAATTCTCTCTGTATCAGTCAAGACCTAATAGCTGGCATTACAACTATGAGCTCTCATGCGTGGCTCAAATTTCTGACCACTAAAACATATGAACAAAGTTTTAATAATTTTAAATGTTCAATTTGAGGACAATGAGTGCTTTTAATTGCCTAGTTTCAAATTTCACCAAAAAACACAAATATTAACTTTTGATTTCCTACATTAAATAAGCAGATAAACTTTAAAAAGCAATTAACTATTTAAAGAAAATAGCTAGGGCTGGAAAGGTGGCTCAGTGGTAGGGCGTTTGCCTTGCATGCCTGAGGCCCTGGGTTCGATTCCTCAGCACCACATAAGCAAAAAGAAAAAAGCCAGAAGTGGCGCTGCAAACAGGCCCAGAGTTCAGGCCCCACGACTGGACCTCCTCCCCCCCAAAATAGCTAAACCACTGTAACTTTGGAGTTAACACCTTGTCAAACATTGTTTACATCATAGTTGGTTTTTATGGGCAGTATGTTCCATAAACGGATTATGCCACCCCCAATGTCGATGGCCAAACAGCCTATATGCACAGGAGTGAAAGCCAGGCTGTGGCCATCACACCATCCATGATCTTATATCTGACTTGCTTTGGAAACAGGATTATTCTTCCATTCTACTTTCTACAAAGTTGCATGATTAGCAAACATGATTTAGAATGAGAATGGCCTCATACTTCATGTTCCACGTAGGAGTCTTCCTTTCTGTATATCACTCCCATAAATCTACATACTGGACTTGGCTTTATTGTTTCAATGTTGTCTTATTTGTAGTCTTCTATACTGTATTGAACCCTTATACTTAAACTCAGAACTTCTCTTTCTCCTATTATTGCTATTGTTTCCCTTACTGTTAGCTCATGTACACTTGGGAAATTATGAACAGCACGCACACTCACAAAAAGAATGTTCTGAAAGCCTTCTTCCCATTTAAAATTCCCTTAATTCACAGAGAACTTACAAAGTTTGAGCTCAATGTACTCATGTATAATGTATTTATAAGCAATATAAATTTCACATTTTCTCTTTATTAAATTGTCTCTGAAACATGTGTTACCTCAGGTCCAAAGTGTCCTAGTGTTATTTCAGTGAAGCCAGAAAACATTCATTATACCTCAAGCAGCACAATCGATTGTTACTGGAAGTAACTGTTACTGGATGTGGAAACTGACCCCAAGAGAGGAATGGAACATAGAGGAATAACAAAGTTCAAATTATCTTGTGCTTTCCTTTTTACTGTACAGGAAAAGTATCCCAAGGCTTGAAGGAAACTCTATCCCTGGCTTTTCAGAGTGTGTTCTTTACTCATATAAAAGTTTTCTGTAAACTTCTAGTTGAGAGTATTACAAAAGGAAATAATGAACCATTTGAAGGCCAGCATAGAACAAAAGGAAATAATGTTGTTTTAAAAGTGTTCTCCTGCAAAGGAACAAAGACATGGAGGTTTTAAAGTGTCTTATGGATGGATATTTCACCCCTGAGATGATTCTCTTGATGCAGAAATCAGTTATCAATTCCTTTGGTCAGGTCCTGAGTTCTCCAGAGCAATGAGGATTCCAAAAAAGCAGGATCCAGTGAGTATGATCAACAAAAGGACCCTCTTCTCTGAACAGTACACCTTTAAGATATTTCCCAAAGAAATATCTGGGATTTTTGTTTGCTTGTTTGTTTAGTTTGTGCTGGTTCTGGGGATTTAATCCAGAGGCTGGATCCTGTCCCTGAACAGTTGTCTTTCCTGCCCACCTGCCCCCAAAGTTAGTACTCTACTGCTTGAGCCAAAACTCCACTTCTGTTTTTTTGGTGTTCAATTTTTAATAAAAGTTTGACAGACTCAACTGCCTGGTTTGGCTTTGAATTAAGATAGTAAGAAAGCTAAGTGACATCAATTGCCTAGACTTCTCTTTTGAAACAAGAAATATTAGATGAAGTTTATTGTAAAGCTAATATTTGACAATTTTCAAAGGAAGAGAATATGTCTAGCAAAGAAGCCATAACTTAAATAACTCAGCAAAAGTAGGTGCACTGAATCATTTTGAAATTATTTTTTCTGCTTGAGAAGATTATTGATCTTGTCCTTCCTTTTGGGGAAACTTAAGGTAATATTTGTACTTTTTGTTGGTTGTCAGGCTTGATCCTAGGCGCATTCCCTCAGCTCTTCAGCTCAAGTTGAGTGCTCTACTGCTTAAGCTACAGCACCACTTCCGGGTTTCTGGTGGTTAATTGAAGATAAGGGTCTCATGAACATTCCTGACCAGGCTGGCCTTGAACCACAATCCTCTGGTCTCAACCTCCTGATTAGCTAGGATTACAGGCATGAACCACCAGCACCCACCTCATATTTGCCCTTATGTGCACTGAATTACACTATGTAGACAAATAATGGAAATTTGAATCAAATGATGGCATTGCAGCTTTTCAGAAAATTTGAGGTAGCAATAAATATGTCCTCTTTTCCATGTTGTTTCATTAATGACTCATGAGCTATGGGACCCTTACATTTGCATCCTCTGCCATCTGTGTAGGTGTATTTAGTATCAGGAAATGTTCATAGAGAAATACAGAAAGACAGATTTTTAGAAAGCAAAGAAGATAAGATATGAAAGAACAGCACAGAAGGAGATACATTTATTACACAGAAATGAAGAAGTAGCCTAAGAAATTTAGAATGCTAAAAGCATTGAGGAATAAGACTAGTTGATAACTATTTGTTCAATAACCAAAAATGGTTCTCTAAAACGATTTCTGGTATACCTTAGTTGCTGTTCTTTATTCATTAACTCTGGAATTATGGCTTCTCTTCTGTCACAACTGTTAATTTGCCTCTGCCGTTTTGATGACATAAATGACCAAAACTATTTCCAAATCTCACTTAGACTACCCTTCTCATTGTGATTAGCAGTGACCATTCAAAAACCTGGAGTCTTTGGGCTGATAAGGTGGGTCAGTGGTAAAGTGTTTGCTTTGCATGCATGAGGCCCTGGGTTCGATTCCTCAGCACTACATAAGCGAAAAGAATAAAGCCGGAAGTGGTGCTGTGGCTCAGGTGGTAGAGCACTAACCTTGAGCTGAAGAGCTGAGGGACAGCGCCCAGGCCCAGAGTTCAGGCCCCACAATCTGACCCTCCCCCCCAAAAAACCTGGAATCTTTGAATTTCCAGAATGAATCTTCACCTGACATCTAAGCACATTCAAGCCATTAATTGCTGTGACCTAATGAACAAAACTTTTTTTTCCAACTCAATATCCTAATATAAGTAAAGTACATGAATTAGGGACTATTGTCAGGAGTCAGTATGGCAGGAGCAATTATATATTCAGAGTATGGGTTCCTTATTTTGTATTTACTATCTAAATGTTTTTTTGGTTTTGTTTAGTTTTTTGTTTTTGCTAGTCAAGGGGCTTAAACTCAGGGCTAGGGAATAATTCCTGAATTTATTTATTTTTTTTGCTCAAGCCTATCACTCTACCACTTGAGGCACAACACCACTTCCAGTGTTTATGTGGTACAGAGGAATTGAACTCAGGGTTTCATGCATGCTAGGCAATCACCGTATCATGAAGCCACATTCCCAGAACCCTAAATGACTTTCTTAATTTGATACTATATTTTCATTCCATAAATATGTACCATAATATTGGCCAGGTGCTAGAAAATGATGTAGAAAAGAATACAATAAAATAAATCCAGTAAGGCTACTTGGACAATGAATAACTCTCACAGTCTAACAAGGGCACAGAGGGCTTACCTCATGGCGATGTATCAACACGCTTAGTGAGACCACTCCTGACCCACAGCCCACTTCCAGAACCAGAATGAGTAGGCCATCTTGGGTTCCAGCAACCTGGGGTTGTTGGACCACCTCCTACAGCACCCATTCAATCAGTTCCAGAGAGAGAGAGAGAGAGAGAGACAGAGAGACAGAAAGAGAGAGAGAGAGAGAGAAAGTGAACAGCATTATAGTTAAATCCGGTGCCAGTGGCTTAGAACTCTAATCCTAATTAAACAGGAGGCAGAGATATGAGAATCATGGTTCATAGACAGCCCAGGCAGGAACATCTGTGAGAATCTTATCTCCAAAGAACCACCAGAAAACTGGAGGTGGCAATGTGGGCTCAAGTGATAAAGCGCTAGCCTTGAGCTGAGGAGCTCAGGAACAGTGCCCAATCCTAGAGTTCCAGACCCACGACTGAAAGGAAGTGGACTTCCCACCACAAGAAGTGGACTGAATAGCGCCCATTGTCCTAGGGAGCATGGTAGAGAAGTCAGGCAGAGCTGCCTTTGAACTTGAAGTCATAAGTAGGTCACCTGGCTTCTCTGTGCCTCGATTTCCCCAGCTGCAAAACTGAACAAAGTGAAGGATCCCCTTCCTCATTGGGATAGGGTAATAATGAAAGAGAGCCATGTTTCAGTTCATAATCCCACACCTGTGGTACGATTAATAACAGGCCCCACTTGAGCCCTTTCTGGTATCTTCCTGTCATATGCTCACAGAATTGCCAAAAACATATCTGAAGGTCGCTCCCTCTCTGCCTAGCCATTCTCCAGAGTTCTGTCTGTATAAATCCCTTGTTTCCTCACAACTGTCCTGTGAGGAGAATCAGGTCCAATGGTTGAGGCCATACCAAGAGCTTCACATGTGGTCAAGAATCGGCTGCTGTTCACTGAGTTTGGGATAATCCATCAAAACCAATGACTGAGCATGGTGCCACATGTCTACCATCCCAACTAGAGAGGAGCAGGCCTGGTGGAGCACATCGTTCACAGGAGGACTGCGATCCAGCCCAGCCTGAGCATATATTTATTTTCTATCTCAGAAATGCTCAAGACAGAAAGGTGGCTCATCAGAGCCGGGAGACGAAACAATCAGGGGAGTCATGGTGCCCCCAGAGGGGTGTTTGACCTGGGTTGGTGTTGGGGCGGCCACTCACCTGTGCTGCTGAGAGAATCTATTGGCAGCTGCTCCAAGTGGGGCAGCAGCGATGGCAGCAGCATTGGGGACACATGGGCCCAGAGCAGATGACTAGGGGCAGAGAACAGGTTGGGGATTTAGGCCTGCTGGCAGCACGCCATTGCCTGAGGTTTGAAAACTGGCACCACATGAAGGAGGGAAAGGGCCATTTGGGGGTGTGAGCATCAATTGGCTACTATACACCAACGTCACCTTGAGTCTCTTCCTCACCACTCAGCCACCTCTACCTTCCTCAACTACTGGTAGTGGTGTAAACTAATAGAGGGAATCCCAGTGCTACCTGGCAGCATGGAATGTGTGCATGGCCAGCATTCTTGTATCCCATTGGTCAGAAAGAAGCATGAAAGAATGGGGGTGTGGCCAGAATCCTGTGAAGCAAGCAGAATGGGTGAGTGTCAACAGGCCATCCTGGGGCAATTTGAGCTGCCAGGATGTTCCCAGGACATGAGAACGAGCCCCAGGGGTTAAGAAAATAAAAACAGATGGACATGCACATGGCAGTGTGCTAATAAATACATATCTTTATAGAGTACTAGAGATGTCTAAACATTATTCAGTTATTTAGACTATATTCCTACCAATTCTTGAGTATTCATTTTGCATCCATGTAATTAATGTTACTGTTTAAATCCTTAAAGTATTAATGAAAGCACAGTGTCTGAAATTATTGTGTTCCTGTAAGTAATAATATTCTTTTAATGCTTCATAAATATTAAATAAAATCAACCAGCCTTCTGAAATGATGCTGTTTAATTTTATAAGATCATCATGCACCATGAACTCATTCAACTGTGACATTGAGTAAATTCCAGTGTTATACCTTTGGATGGGAACCAGTTTCTTAGTATCTCCTGCCATTGGCTGGTGTCAGGACAGGGATTCAAAATGAGGGCCTAGGTTGCCACGTGGGCCTATGGCTTCCCTGATAGTCTGTCAGCCTTCAGCAATGCAAGGTGAAGTACCCTTTGCAACAGTGTCATTCAGACCCAGAAGGGTCACTGCAAAGGAAGAAAACATAAAAGGCCACATTTTTTCTGTGCATTGTTTTCCCTGAAAGACCTGGGGTTCTAGGATCACAGGAGCACCTGCGTGTCCAATGGCTTCACCCTAACATAGGATGATCAAAGCTGACGTGGACTTGCCAAGACCGGAGTCCAAGCCCCATGCTGAGAAAAAAAAATTAGCTCCTTGGCTTGCAATTCACACAGTTTATTCTTACAGGCTTTGGATTTGAACTCAGAATCTGGGTAAATCTGCAGCAATGTGGATGAAGGGGAAGATCGCCTTACATGAAGATAAAAAAGTCAGGCCTGATACCTGAGACGCAGTCCGGGACAAAGGAGCCAGACGCAGCGGACGAGCGGATTCTACTCAACACCAGCAAGAACCGACAAGGAGCTGACAACTTCATCCTGCACTTTGCAGACCAGAGACGACCCGGGATCCAAGACTCCCCGTGAGTAGAAGCCCCACTTCCTCACTCCTTCTCTGGGAGCAGAGGAGGGAAGGCCACCCCTCCCCCCCCAGCACCGGTGATCTCCATCTTGGATACCGACAAAGCTCGGAGGAGCGGCTAGCTCCAGCTGAGGCCTTAGAATAGAGCTAGTCATTTGGCAGTTCACGGGAACTTGGCGGCGAGGTGACCTCACAGACTCAGTTCCATCCAGGGAGGGTCGCCCAGCTCAGGCACCAGCCATTGGAGTGGCTCTCCTCGCTGGGTGGCCAGAGCCAGAGGCTGCCCCTCCCTCTAGCAGCCACCACAATCAATTGAAAAACAGAAACCCTGAGAATGGCTCCAGGCTGGGTGCTGTGAGTTTTTTTTCACAAAATAGCCCCAGGGAAAAGCTACTGTTCGTTGAAAGACCTCAACTCTACCCAGAACCTAGCCTCATCACTGCATCTCCCTCTTTTGTGATTCTCAAAGCAGATCACCCTCCCAGTAATCTAACCTGGGAGGGGGATCTCAAAATCTTGGGTAAAGCAGAGCATTTTTCTGCCTGTTGAAACAAACTGACTTAAGAAACCAATCAAGCCACAGGACCTCAAGCTGACCAGAGACTCCAACCAGACTCTGGTTACAGACAAAAGGGAGATACAGGACTCTTCCCACCCCTCCCCCCCCCCAAAAAAAAATCAAAGAACTTTTTTTTTCTTCTTCTTCTTTTCTTTTTTTCTTTTTCTTGTTTTGTTTTTTTTTTTCGTTTTTTGTTACCTTATATATATATAAGAAAATTTTTTTGCTTTTCTAAAACTTTTATTAATCTTTAATTTTTGCCTCTTCTGAAAAAATAATTGTTTTCCATTAACTTTTTTTTTCTCCTCTTATAATTTTTATTTTAGGAATACGTGAATGTGTGTTTTCTTTTCTTTTCTTGTCTTCTTTCTCTTTTTCATTCATTCTTAATTATCTTTTTGTTTTTTCTTCTAGCTCTACTGAACTTCTGATCTTTTCGTCTCACTTTCCTATCCTTTCCAACTTTTCCTCTTTGTTCATCTTTATGTGACTTAACTCTTGTCCTGCACATCCTCAGATAAACCCGTAGTTAACCAGTAGACCCTATCCCCCATTGTGTACACACTTAATCCACAAACTTATTACTCAATTCAAAACCTCTGAGACTTAAATTCATTAATAGCAGTACTACCTCTTTATACCTATATAATATTTTAAGCATTTTTTAAAGTTTTTCTCATCTCCTCTATGTCCCTCCCTTTCTCTCAACATATTCATATTCCTCTATAAATAGATGGTCTTTTAATCTCTAAAATAACATTAATTTTTACGTCTCTATTTTTTTTCTGCTCTCTGTTCATTCCCCTTTCCCTTTCTTCTTTTTCTCTCTCTCTCTACTTACATCCTACCCAATCTATTTCCTGCATTGTGATTAGGACATAGTTAACTCTCCCTGTGCCTTACCACACCAATCTATTCCTATTTTTTACCCACATCTCTCCCTAACCCTAATAATTTCTGGTTTTCCAAATTCTTCTCTGCGGTTCAAAGTCCTTTAACATATAGTTGTTTGATGTCGAATAGATGTATCTGTTGAACTAGATTGTATCTGTAGACTATTGACTGTACAAATGCAAACTTTGGTTGATGGTTGGGTTAAGATAGTGTTCTAGCACAAAACTGGTGCTATCTTCATCTCAAATGGGCAGAGTAAGCCGGAAAAACACAAGAAAAATGGCAAATTCGGGTATCTCAATTCCCAATCCTGATAATCAGGGGTTAGAACAGATAATGAATAATCCAGAGGAGAGTTCCCAAACAGCTCTACAAACACTGCTGGCAAACATGATAAATGAAAAGTTTGACAACGTACAATGGACTCTGTATGAGCGTGATAGGGAGAGAGAGGAGGCATCCCAGAAGTTTATACAGGAATATCATAAGCGTGAGGAAGCTACTCAAAAACTGATACAGGATTTGCGTGAATAACTTGAGAATACTCAAAGAGAAAGGGAGGAATGGCGTGAGCAGGCTGAGAACACTCAAAGAGATCTGCAGGAATCCCGCGAACGGGAGGAAGCTAATCAAAGAGTAATACAGGAATTGAGAGACCAGGTAGAGAACACACAAAGATCACTAAAGGCATTCATGGAATCCATTAACAAAGAGCTGAAGGAAGTCAGGGAGACCACAAAGGGAATGCTGAATGGAACCCAACAGAAGGAATGGGAGCCCAAAGAAACCATAACCAATCAACTAAGTGATTTGAGGACAAACACTGAACACCAAATTAAGGAAGTAAAGAAATTCATACAAGACCTAAAACAGAGCTTCAACAAAGAACTTGAAGCCATCAAAGCTGACCAACTAGAAGGAAAAGAGATAAAAAACAAAGTAGAGAGTCTTGACAGCAGGTTAGAACATGCAGAAGATCGAATCTCAGGGATTGAAGACAGCCTAGATATTATAGAGAAAGAACATACAACCATCCAAGACAAGTCCAAGAAATATGATAGATCTATCCAACACCTGGAAGACACCATCAGAAGGCCTAATCTAAGGATAATGGGTGTAGAGGAGCACCTAGAAACAGAAGTTAATGGTCTAGGAAATCTGTTTAACAGGATCCTAGCAGAGAACTTCCCAAACATGCAAAAAGATAGGCCTGTCCAGATACAAGAAGCCTTTAGAACCCCAAATAGACCAGACCAGAATAGGACATCCCACCGTCACATTATAATCCACACAGGATCAACTCAGAACAAGGAAAAGATCCTTAAAGCTGTCAGAGAGAAAAGGGCAATCACTTATAAAGGGAAACCAATTAGAATCACCTCAGATTTCTCAGCAGAGACAATCAAAGCAAGAAGAGCCTGGAATGCTGTATGCCATGCCCTAAAAACAAACAACTATCAACCAAGAATACTGTACCCAGCTAAACTCTCCTTCATAACTGAAGGCCAAATAAAAACCTTCCATAGCAAAGAAAAATTGAAACAATACATCTCCACCAAACCAGCCCTACAAAAGATTCTTAAAGATGTCCTACACATAGAAAACCAACAAGACCGCAATAAAGGCCAAGAAACTGCACCCAAACTGAGAATCCAAGAACCATAGGAAGAACCCAGTTTTCGCAGCCCCCAAGAAGGTAGATAACATGGCAGGAACTCCCAAATACCTCTCAGTCCTATCTCTTAATGTTAACGGACTGAACTCTCCAATTAAGCGACATAGACTGTCTAGTTGGATTAAAAAACAAGACCCTTCTATCTGCTGCCTGCAGGAGTCACATATTGCCCGTAAAAACAAACACATTTTCAATGTTAAAGGCTGGAACAAAATCTACCAAGCAAACGGACCGCATAAACAGGCGGGAGTTGCAATCCTAATATCAGATAAAATAGACTTCAAATTAAAATTCGTGAAAAGAGATAAAGAAGGTCGCTACATACTAATTAAAGGATCTCTCCTTTAGGAGGATATTACAATTCTAAATATCTATTCGCCAAACAATGGAGCACCCAAATTTATCAAAGAAACACTACTTTCCCTCAAATCCCATATAGATCCAAAGACATTAATCGTTGGGGATTTTAACACACCACTCTCCCCAATAGATAGATCAACTCGGCAAAAACTCAACAGAGAAACCGCAGATCTAAACAGCTGCATAGATCAACTAGACTTAACAGACATTTACCGAACATTTCACCCAGCAGCATCAGAATACACGTTTTTCTCAGCAGCACATGGAACGTTTTCTAAAATAGACCACATTTTAGGCCACAAAGCAAACTTGTCTAAATTCAGAAACATTGAAGTTATACCTTGCATTCTCTCTGACCACAAGGGAATAAAGTTAGAACTCAACACCAAAAGCCACCAAAGAAAGTCCGGTATCACATGGAGGCTGAACAACACACTGCTGAATCATGAGTGGGTCATGGAAGAGATTAGAAAGGAAATTCAAATGTTCATGCTATTCAACAAAAATGAACATACAAAATACCAGCTCCTCTGGGACACAGCAAAGGCAGTACTCAGAGGCAAGTTTATAGCTCTGAGCTCCTACATCAACAAATTGGAGAGATCTGAAACTAACAATTTAATGACACATCTAAACCTCCTTGAAAAAGAGCAGCAAGATAAACCCCAATCCAGTAGACGGAAAGAAATAATCAAAATTAAATCAGAATTAAATGAATTAGAATCCAAAAAAACTATAGAAAGAATCAACAAAACAAAGAGTTGGTTCTTTGAAAAACTTAACAAAATTGACAGACCCTTAGCAAATCTTATCAGAAAAAGAAGAGAACACACCCAAATTAATAAACTCAGAGATGAGAATGGAAACATCACCACGGAAACAAGCAAGATTCAGAACATTATAAGGGAATACTTCTCAAAACTTTATGCTAATAAGTTTGAGAACTTGACAGAAATGGACCTCTTCGTAGCAAATATTGACATGCCAAAACTAAACCAAGATGAGTTAAACTATCTTAACAGGCCCATATCAAGCATTGAAATAGAAACAGCAATAAGAGACCTCCCAGCTAATAAAAGTCCAGGACCCGATGGTTTTACAGCGGAAATTTACAAGGCCTTCAAAGCAGAGCTCACACCAATTCTCCTCCAACACTTCAATGAAATTGAAAGAGAAAGCTCACTACCGAACACATTCTATGAGGCCATCATAACCCTCATCCCAAAACCAGGCAGGGACTCATCAAAGAAAGAGAGCTATAGACCCATTTCTTTGATGAACATTGATGCCAAACTTCTCAAGAAAATTTTGGCCAACCGACTTCAACAATTCATCCAAAAAATCATACACCACGATCAAACAGGATTCATTTCAGGGATGCAAAGCTGGTTCAATATACGCAAATCAATTAATATTATTCATCACATCAACAGGAGCAAGAATAAGAACCACATGGTTATCTCAATAGACGCAGAAAAAGCATTCGACAAGATCCAGCACCCCTTTATGATGAAGGTTTTGAAAAAATTAGGAATCCATGGAACATTCCTCAATACAATAAAGGCTGTATATGACAAACCTACAGCCAGCATTATACTCAATGGTGAAAAACTAAAGCCATTTCCTCTTAACTCAGGAACAAGACAAGGATGCCCACTCTCTCCACTTCTCTTCAATCTAGTATTAGAATGCCTAGCTACAGCAATAAGACAAGATGCAGACATAAAGGGGATCCAAATAGGGAAAGAAGAAATAAAACTCTCCCTCTTTGCAGATGACATGATCTTGTATTTAAAGAATCCCATAGACTCCACTCCCAAATTACTCAAGCTGATTCAAAACTTTGGCAAAGTAGCAGGTTATAAAATTAACCCCCAAAAATCAATGGCTTTTCTGTATGCCAACAATGAGAAAAGTGTGGCTGAAATTAGGAAAGCAACTCCATTTGTAATAGCCCCACAAAAAATAAAATACCTAGGAATTAACTTAACTTAAGAAGTGAAGGACCTCTATGATGAAAACTTTAAAAGCTTGAAAAAGGAAATCAACACAGAATTTAAAAAATGGCAAAACCTCCCATGCTCCTGGATTGGAAAGATTAACATCGTGAAAATGGCAATACTTCCCAAGGCTATCTACAAATTCAACGCAATACCTATCAAAATTCCACCCTCATTCTTCAAGGAAATAGAAGAGGCAATCCAAAAATTCATATGGAACAATAAAAGACCCCGAATAGCAAAAACGCTCCTGAATGGAAAGAACACTGCTGGAGGAATATCAGTACCAAATTTCAAACTCTACTATAAAGCCATAGTAATCAAAACAGCTTGGTATTGGCATAAGAACAGACCTCAGGACCAATGGAATAGAATTGAAAACCCAGAAATGAACCTACAGACCTATAGCCATCTAATCTTCGATAAGGGAGCTAAAACAATAGAATGGAAGACAGACAGCCTCTTCAGTAAATGGTGCTGGCAAAACTGGTTAACTACATGTAGAAAACTAAAGCTAGATCCTTATATATCACCCTGCACCAGAATCAACTCCAAATGGATCAAAGACCTTGAACTCAAAGCAGACACTCTGAAAACATTACAGGATGGAATAGGAGAAACCCTGGGTCTCCTTGGCTCAGGCCGAAATTTTCTGAATAAAGACCCGGAAACACAACAAATCAAAGAAAGGCTGGACAAATGGGATTGTATAAGGTTGCAGAGCTTCTGCAGGGCAAATGACGTAGCTAGCAAGATCAATAGAAAGCCCACGGACTGGGAGAAGATCTTTACTAGCCATACAACGGACAAGGGTCTCATATCTAAAATATACTTGGAACTCAAAAAATTAAACCACCCAACAACAAATCCTCAAAGAAACAACTGCCCAATAAGTAAGTGGGCGAAAGACTTAAAGAGAAGCTTCCCTGAAGAAGAAAGAAGGAAAGCCAATAGACACATGAAGAAATGTTCAACATCCCTAGCCATAAAAGAAATGCAAATCAAAACAACATTGAGATATCACCTCACTCCAGTTAGAACAGCAAAAATCAAGAACTCTAACAACAACAGATGCTGGAGGGGATGTGGACAGAAAGGAACCTTACTTCATTGTTGGTGGGAATGTAAACTTGTTCAACCACTTTGGAAAGCAGTATGGAGGTTCCTCAAAAGACTCCACATAGAGCTCCCCAATGACCCAGCAATCCCACTTTTGGGCATTTACCCAAATGATCACAAACAAGGCCACACTAAAGCTACCAGCACAACTATGTTTATTGCAGCATTATTTACCATAGCTAAGACATGGAACCAACCCAGATGCCCCTCAGTAGATGAATGGATCAAGAAGATGTGGTATATATACACAATGGAATTCTATGCCTCCATCAGAAAGAATGACATTTCCCCATTTGTTAGGAAATGGAAAGGCTTGGAAAAAATTATATTAAGTGAAGTAAGCCAGGCCCAAAGAAACATAGGTCCCATGGTTTCCCTTATTTGCAATATCTAGTATAGGTATGAGTCAAGCGGAAAAAGTCAGATAATGTGATGTTAGGAAAACGAAACCTCAAATATGTATTTTAATGTTTTTGTTTCTTTCATGCATGTGTTTCTAACGCATTTATAATATTATTTCTTTGTTGCTTTGTATGTCCCTCCCCCACAGTGTAACCCCCGCTTTCACTATATTTGATGTCAGTATAACATGTGGAGGAGATGGGGACAAACAAGTCGTTTAAGGATTCAGGTGGACCTGTTGCAACAATGAGAAGTACAAAAAGTCATGTCAAAACCAGCTTTACAATGTCAGGGGGGGGAGGGGGCTATGATTGGGTGGGAGGGAGGGGGGAGGCTGGGATGGGAGGTGAAGGGTAAACAAAGGAGGAGGCTGCAATGCTTGGTAAGAAATGTATGCATTATCCTGCCCATGTAATTGTAACCCCTCTGTACAGTATGTTCTCAAATAAAATAAAATTAAAAAAAAAAAAAAAAAAGTCAGGCCTGTTCACTAGTCCTGAATTCAAGACCCAGCCCTGGAAAACATGCTATTTATATATATTGTAAAGATAGGATTTATCCTTACCTATAGATGTTCAGTCCATACATGTTTGGTGTCGTTGTTCCTTGTATCTTTTGTTTCATTCATTTATTCATCATTGATTTTACTATGATGAAACCCATTGTGTTTATTACATTGATGACAACCTATCACAGAACATCTAGATTTGTAGAAATGTTCTCCATCATGCCTGACCCCCAGGATTCTCAGAGAAAAGGAAAAAAGTTTCACACTCTCCTTCTTACTCCACGATCCACTTGTTGGTAGTGCTGGGATCTGAACTTAGGGCAGAGCAAAACCAATTGGCCAATCAGTCAAGGTGATCATACAAATCTGTGAGCAAATAAGGAGTTTGGCCATCCCCAGAATCTGACATTGATCCCCAGGGTGGTCCACTATAGTCAGAAATTCATAATTTAAACATAGGATCTAAATTGACATACATGTGTAAACAGCATCTTGTGTTCAGTGCAATAATTTTTGTTATTTTGTCTCTAATTCATGGAGATATTTTGTATTTTAATAAGCATGGTCACAGGTATAACTGTGCTGACATGGATGACAACCTGTTCTCATGGTTACAGGGTTGCCTACGTATTCTCTCACAGGAGAGGATAAAAGGCACAACGACTGGCTTCTGACATAAGGATGAACCTTTGTCAGTGCTGGGATTTTAGCACAGGTCTGGGTAACTCTGTTGCACTGTGGGAGAAGGGGAAGCTCACCATCTTTGAAGAGTAGAATGTCAGGCCTGATGCAGAGCCTGATTTGAAGCCCCAGCAATGGACAAAATAGCAAGGCCACCTTTTTTAAAGATAGGATTTCTCTTTACCTGCAGGTGTGATATGTATCTTGCATTCAGTGTAGTTATTCTTTCTATTTTGTGTCTTTTTCAAGGATGTATTGTGTATATTATTGCATATGAGGTGACAGATATAACTGTGCTGACATGGATGACAGCCTATTCCCATGGCCAAGAGTTGCCTATATAGCATTCTCCATCCTCAATGAGACCTAGGACATTCACAGGACAGGAAAACCTGTGCCACCATAGGCTTCTCACATCAGAATGAGTCTTTTGGTAGTGCAGGAATTTGAACTCAAAGCCTAGCAGGCCCAATTGGTGAATGGGTCATGGTGAGCACAGCAGGCTACGAGCCACTAAAGAACTAGGCCATTCCTGGGACCTGGGATGGAGCCCTGGTGGGGGCCAATATAGTGATAAATTCATAATTAAATAGAGGATCTATATTTCCAAACATGGGTGGGCGGCATCTTGTGCTTGGTGTAGTCATTCTCTTTGTTTTGTGTTTTATTCATTGATGTATTATGTATTTCCTTGAGTATACGATGACAGATATAACTGTGGTGAACTGGATGACAACCTATTCCCATGAGTATAGAGTTGTGTATATTCCCCCACACCACTACCAGCCTACTGGGAGTGGGAAATGCAGCCAGGGGCCCAGCTGTGAAAAAGACAGGACACAGCATGAGTCACCCTGGTTACCAGAGGCAGGAGAGAACATATGCCAACCCGCCCTGAGGACCCAGAATCCCCTGGATGATGACAAAGATATGGACAGCCAGACTTGGGTCCCAAGGAAAACCTGGAATATGCAGGTCTCTGGCAATTTGGGATTCATTGTAGACCATGATAGGGGACTAAAGACAACGTTGCTATTGAGGAAGGGCACCATCCAAGGTCAGGAAGTGGCAGACAAGCACCCAGGCAGTGGGCAGAGAATGATGAGGGAAAAATACACACACACACACACACACACACACACACACACACACACACACACACACACACACGGGTAGCCCAAGGCCTCAGTAGTCCCTGAGCAACTGAACATCCCAAACTCAAAGAAGATGGCACTACCATCCTCAGACAAAATCTTGACAAAACTCAGAGCCTCTCACACATCTGGAATGGCTCATAAAACAGCATGGCATTTCCTACTGTACACACCGCTATGATGAAAACTCAGCCACAGCATTTTGGTTGTCAGTCATGGGGTTTGAACTTTGGGCCTGCGTGCTATCCCTCAGCTCTTCAGCTGAAGGTGTGCACTCTACCAATAGAGCCACAGCACCACTTCCAGTTTCCTGGTGTTTCCCTTGAGATGCAGTCTCACAGACTTTCCTACCCAAGATGGCTTTGAACCGTGATCCTCAGATCTCAGCCTCCTGAGTAGCTAGGATGACAGTTGTGAGGCACTGGCAGTGCCCGTTTTAAGCCACCTTCTTACAATCAGGGGAAATCCAAATTGTCAGGCCATAAAGCACATGCAACCCTTCACTTTCAGACTTTGACACCAGTATCCAAAGCCATTCTTCCTTGGTTGCAGAGAATATAATCGACACTACCCTCCAACCCTACTCCCATCCGCTCACTCCCTGCCTAAAATAGACCACAACCTATGGAGTTCTTGGTAAGACAACGTCCAGCCTGCGGTAACTTTACACTCGGGAAAACTTGGGGAGCTCTTAGAAATGGCTGTACACTGAGGCCAGAACCTGGTGTCCCAACCACAGCAACCACACTCCTTCACCATCTCTGACAAGCAAGGGGTGTCTTTCTCTCTTGTTTTTTTTGGATGAGGGGCTTGAACTCAGGGCTTGGGTTCTGTCCCTGATGATGAATTTGCTCAAGGCCAGTGCTCTAGCACTTGAGGCATGGCACCACTTCCGGTTGGAGATTGGAGATGAGAATTTCATCGGAATTTCCTCCTTGTGCTGGGAAATAGGTCCCTCTGGATCTCAGCCTCCCAGTAACCAGGATGACAGGCGTGAGCCATCAGCACATGGCCAATGGTGTCTCATTCTTTACAATTTCCAACTAGTCTTCCTCTAGACACTACCACCTAGACCCTCCTATACCTCCCTCAGGGACAGCAAAGGGAGGCTCAGAATCTGGGGAAGGCCATAGGCATTAAAGTGCCCCCTTCATATCACTACCCCTTTCTAAGCTCCCATCTGCTTCCTCTGGATGACCTGGTTTTCTGGGGTACATCAGACCCACTTGGACTTCTTAGGCCTCCCTTGTATCCCCCCGGCACATCCAACTTGTACCTGAAAATTTATGGGGCCAGCTGCTCCATGTCCCAATGGAAGACATTGGAAGGTTGCTGATAACCGGTTGTAGGGGTGCCCAGGGCACAAAGACTGACCAGATCCCCTCTGTCAAAGAAGGAGACACAAAGCATGGATGGATCTCTTAAGTGCTACAGGACACACCATCCACCTGTCACCCAAGTCCCTTGGAGTAAAGTTTTACCTTGACAGAACTGGGGCTTGAACTCAGGGTAAAGGTGCTGCCCCTGAGCTTCTTTTGCTTGATGAGAGCACTCTTCCACCTGAGCCACAGTACCACTTCTGGCTTTTTCTGTGTATGTGGGACCTAGCAATCGAACCCAGGTTTTCCTGTGTGCTAGGTGAGCCCACTACTGCTGAGACAAAATCCCAACATTGGATAGCTGTTCTTCTGTGACCCCTTAGGCCTGACTCAGGACAGTCTTGCACATCTTTACTGAGTATCTAACCAGCAGCCTTGGCTGGAAAAGAACATGGTCTGCTATGTTGTCCTTTATCTATGGCATCTTTTCTCTCTGTGCTTCCTGTCCTATCCTCCTTGTTAAGCAAGACCCCCTTTCAAGTGCTGCCTCTGTGAAGCCTGCTCTAATCACCCTGGCAGAGGTGGTCTTCTCCAGGCTGCTGACCTTGTCATGCTCTGCCTCAATCTGGTGTGGTTGAGAGCCCACAAAGGCGAAGGCCTGGCTTTCACCACCCAATTTCTGAAGGCTCTGATACACTACCCAGGAACCAGTGCAGTATCACATTCTGTGAGAGGGCACTTGAGACCCAGGCAGTCTGGGGGCAACAAATGGGGCCATTTCTTTTGTGGGCTAGAACTGAGGATCTGGGAGCTGTCTTTCTGAGTTTTCATGCTCAAGGCTGCTACTCTACCACTTGAGCCACAGCTCCACATCTGGATTTTTGGTGGTTCCACGCATAGAAGTGTCTTATCAGCTTTCCAGCTTCTGGCTGGCTTCGATCTTTGATCCTCAGATATCTGCCTATCGAGGAGCCAGGATGTCAAGTGTGAGCCAGGCTCCAGAACCTTTCCCTTGAGCTTCTGTTTATCTTGTGTCAACTAGCAAGCCCTAGTTAAAATAGTTATTTATAGGGGATCATGTTCCTCTCCTAGGTCAGTTAACCCAAGGAGATAAAGTATCTTTGGAAAAGGCTAGTCAGAATTGGCCTAGGTGAGTGTGTGTGTGTGTGTGTGTGTGTGTGTGTGTGTGTGTGTGTGTCTGTGTGTTTGCATGTTAGTATGAGTTTCAGGGATACCTACCCCCATCTCTCTGGTTTTCCTTTCACCCAGTGGTGAGTACATCCAGGATGCCCACCCCAAGAAAGGCGGGTAGGGGAGGGTACTTAAGGTCACACCAAGTGGGATGATCCGAATTCTGTCCTGCAACTGAAGCCAGGAGAGATAATAGAGAGAAGGAGATGTTTAGAGGAGCATCAAGGGAAGCCAGTTACTTTGGCTACAAGTACCAGAGAGAAGAATGTATCCGTCCTTTTTGGTAGTAAGATAACAAGTGCCCACTTTTCATTTCTTCTATTTTTTCTGAGTCCCAGGTCTCAGATTCAGGGACTCGGTTTCATCCCTGAGCTTCTTTTACTCAAGGCTAAGGCTCTATAACTTGAGCCATAGCACCAAAACTAGCTTTTTCGTGGAGGAGTGAGGAGGTAGTTTATGGGAGATAAGAATCTCACAGACCTACCTGCCTGGGCTGACTCTGAGTCGTGACCATCAGAACTCAACCTCCCGAATAGCCAGGATGACAGGTGAGAGCCACTGGCACCTGACCGTCACCATCCATTTATAGTCCCCTAGGGCCAGTGCTTGGCTACCTGCACTGCATCCTCCTTTTTGTGACTGGGAAGCAGACCTGTGAGGGTTTGATACTTCAACAGCCTACCTACCTTTGAGCATTGTTCTGGCTCAGTCTGATGCCAGCTTCCTCCTTATCAACAGCAATGACTTTGCGCTGTCACAGAACAACTGTCCCCCAGGAGGTGTCGGACCTGGGGTCTTTCCTCTGCACACTGACTCTACTCCCCGAAATGACACACTGCAACAACGTGAAGTAGACATAGAGTGAATTCAGTTTCTTATAATCAGGGTCTGGCCAGATAGGTGGCAGTGAGGATCAGAGGCTCGGGATAGTGCTGTGCAGTTGAACAATGCGATGCCTCCTCATCCAATTTCCTTTAACCGTCTTAGCAGAGGGTAGTGGGGAAGGACTCACCAGACAGACTGACAATGAGTAACCATCACGGTCTACCCCGGGCAAAGAGGAACTTACGTAAGGGAGCTAGTTCCACAGTCCAAGCGAGAATGATCCTGACACACAGCCTACCTCCAGAACGAGAGGGTCACCTTGGGTCCCAGCCACATGGGGATGCTGAGCCAACTCCTCCAGGACAAATTCAACAAGTTACTGAGAGAGAGACAGAGACTGAGACAGAGACAGAGAGACAGAGAGAGAGAGAGAGAGGGAGGGAGAGAATTACACTTAAGCAGGCTGCCGGTGGCACAAGCCTACAATGGTAACTACACATTGAGATATGAGGATCATGGTTCCTAGCCAGCCCAGGCAGGAATGTCTGTGAGATGCTTATCTCCAAAGAATCACCAGAAAATCAGAAGTGGTGTTATGGCTCAAATGATTGAGCCCTACACTTGATCTGAGCAGCTTGTGGACAGTGCCCAGTCCCAGAGTTCAAGCCCCAAGACTGACGATAAATGGACTTCCCACCACAAGAAATGGACTGAATAGCACCCATTGTCCTAGGGAGCATGGCAGAGAAGTCAGGCCAAGCTTCCTGTCACCTGGGGGTCATGAGTAGGTCACCCAGCTTTTCCGTGCCTCCTTTTCCCCAGCTGCAAAGCTGAACAGTGAAGGATCCCCTTCCTCATGGGGATAGGGTAAGGATGAAAAAGAGCCATGTTTTGTTTCATAATCCCATACCTGTGGCATGATAAATAACAGGCCCCTTCTGAGTCCTCTCCAGGTATCTTCTTGTTATATTCTAACAGAATTGCCAAGAAACTTATCTGATGACCGTTGCCTCTATGCTGGCCCTGCCCTAGAGTTCCCCGTATTGATCCCTTGTTTCCTCACAACTGTCCTGTGAGGAGACTGAGGACCAATGGTTTCAGGCCGAACCCAGAGCTTCAAATGTGGTCAAAAATCGGTTCCTGTGCACTAAGAGTTTGGGACAGTCATCTAAACCGATGACTGAGCATGGCGCTACATATCTACCATCCCAACTACAGAAGACCAGGCATGGTGACACCTGCCTGTCACAGGAGGATCATGATCCAGCCAAGCCTGAGCATATATGGAGTCTCTATCTCAGAAATGCCCAAGACAGAAAGGCTTGGCTCCCATGGAAGAAGACCTGATTGGAAATCCTAAGCTCTTGAGTTCAAACCCTAATATACCAAAAAGAATCTGAGGCCCGGTGCCAGAGGCTCATGCCTATAACCCTACCTACTCAGGAGGCTGAGATCTGAAGATTACAGGTCAAGATTTAAAGTAGGGTTGGCCTTGCCCATCAGACTTCATGATGAGATGACCCAGAGTCTGACGCATGCCAATACGATCCATACTAACAGGGCTCACAGCCTTACTAAGTGCTGACCACGCTCTTTGACCCCCTGGGGAGCCAATACCTAAGGGCCCCACCCACAGGTCCTCCCGTGCTCCCTCTGCCACCAACAAGGCCCAAGGGAGTAGATAGTTCCCCGTCACAAATATCCCTTGCTCTTATAATTTGAAGGTGCTAAGTCTCCTTCAAACGTTTCACACTTCCATGCCCCCAAACCTCAGCCACAACGTCCATGCACCTCCAAAAGATAGCGGTTAGAAGTTACCAAAGGGTCCAGCACTCCTTGTAACAACTCCTTGTAACAACCAACTTCTACAAACACACACACACACACACACACACACACACACATACACACACACACAAACACAGAGCCATCACGGGTGGCTCCTGTCTGTCATCCTAGTTATTCAGGAGGCTGAGATCTGAGGATCACTGTTCAAAGCCAGCCACTCAGGAAAGTTTGTGAGGCTCCTATCTACACTGAACCACCAAATAGACACAAGTGGTGCTGTGGCTCAAGTGTCAGAGCTCTAGCTTTGAGCAAGATATCTCAGGGACAGCACCTAGGCCTTGAGTTCAAGGCCCAGTTCTTCTACCTCCAAACACACACAGACACAGACACAGACACAGACAGTCAGACAGACAGACAGACAGACACACACACACACACACACACACACACACAGGATAACTCAAGGATTCAGCAGTCCCTGAGAACAGAAACATGAGCTCCCTCAATTAGGATCAGATCCCACCCCCTAGAAGGTGGCAATACTGACATCATACCCATTGTAGACAAAACATTGAGCCTCACACATATCTGGAATGTCTCATAGACCAGCAAGGCATTTCCTATCATACACACTGCTATGTGGAAAACTTAGTCACCTCTTTTTTTGTTGTTGGTCAAGGGGTTTGAACTCTGGGCCAAGGTGCTGTCCCTCAGCAATTCAGCTGAAGGTGAGCACTCTCCCGCTTGAGCCAAACCAACACTTCCTGTTCTGTAGTGGTCTATCATCAAGTCTCCCAGTCTATTTTGCTCAAGCTGACTTGTAATCACGGTCCTCACATCTCAGCCTTCTGAGTAGCCAGGATGAGAGTTGTGAGCCACCGGTGGCTTCCGGATTCAGCCACTTTCATATACAAAGAGGAAACCCATTTCGTCAGGCCACAAACTGCTTGCAACTCTTCATTTCAGATTTTGATACCCAGCATCCAAATCTATCCTTCAATGTAGAAAATAAAGACAAAACTATCTCACACCTGCACCCCTCCGCCCACTCACTGCCTGTCACAAGACACGTCTTCTTGAAGATGTGGCTTCAAACTGGGGCAAACATGGGGAGTTCTTACAAATATCTGTACAGTGAGGCAAGCACTTGGTCTCTCAAACATAGCACCCTCTCCACACCCCCACACCTCCACCATCATTTGCAGGCAACGATGTCTTACTTTCTTTCTTTCTTTTTTATGTTGTGGGGCTTGAACTCTGGGCCTGGGTGCTGTCCCTGATCTCTTCAGCTTAAGGCAAGCACTCAATTGCTTGAGCCACAGCACAGCTTCTGGTTTTCTGGCAATTCCTTTTAGGTAAGAGTCCCAGGGTCTTTCCTGACCAGGCTAACTTTGACCCGTGATCCTCAAATCTAACCTCCTGAGTACCTAGGATAACAGCTATGAGCTACTGGCACCCAGCCAAACAAACTTTCCCATTCCTGTCATCCTCTACCCCCAGGAGACTGAAATCTGAGGTCTGCATTGGATGTCACTTAGCAGCAAAGCCCGTGAGAACTCTTTATCTCCAATTAAACACCCCAAAAAGATGGAAGTGGAGCTGGGATTCAAATGGTAGAGTGCTATCTTGGAGCATAAAAGACAAGATCCACGCCCTAGTTTCAAGGTTTCTCTAGCATAGACCCACCCAAGAAAGGGAAGCAAGTGGGCACACGGGAGCTCAAAGCTAACACATAATACTCAGGACTCCCAGAACAGACCTGATTCTCTAGATTCTATGTCCTACATCATGGCAGTCTTAGATGGGACTGACCATGCACCAAGTAGGGACATTCAAGTACAATCTCATACTGAAGATCCCCTGACCTTTTCAAAGACTCAGGATCTCTTGCTGTCCTGCCTGAACACTGGGCAGTGAGGTAAGGTCTAGTTATCCACCACATGATATGGGAACCAAAGGGATTCCTGGTCAAGGGACGGAGACTGGGGGAATCTAGGTCCCTCTTGGGGAGGTGAAAAGGGCTGCTCTATCCCAGAAATGTTCCTATGTTGTGAGTATTATTGAAGAAACCACTCTGCTCAGAGCCCAGTGCCTCTGTTTTTCCCACCAGCCTCTACCCAGCTCTGCCCCACCTTCATCCTGCCCTCTCTGAATCCCAGATCTGCCATGTATACTAAAGAGTGAGCCAGCCAAGAGACCCATTTCCTGCCCTCATTCCCAGGCTGTCCTGTGGCAGTGGCATGCTTACCTCAGTCTTTGGTGAAGGAATGAACACCGGGAGTGATATCGTTAGATTGAGCCCTGGAAAGTCCTACTCCCTAAGGATGTACTGCACAGGCATCCTGCAGTGAACGGAACCAGGGTTGTCAATGATGAACCCAAGGTGCCAGGACTTTTAATAGCAGTGTGGCTGGATCAAAGGCTGGTAGTCTATGTTGTCAGGTGAGGTCATGGCTCTAATTGCCTGACACACGTGACCTAAGATCATTCTCGCTCTTCAAATTCCTACTTATATTTTGACCCCACTTTAAACTCTCTCACCCCAATACCTCCCTAGCCCTTGGAAACTTTCTTCTTATCTGACCAGAAAATAAACTCGATGAGGCTGGGCATAATTGAAAACTGGTTACCCACTCTGAGCCCTAGGTTCTGTGTGGTCGTTGAACACACAGCTCCTGGATGCCATGAAGTTTTTGAGGGGTCAGTGGCTTGGTCCTACATACTGGCTTTAGGCTCTGAAACTGTCCCCACATAGATTGTGAATACTTGGCTCCCTTTATCCAGGGACTCCAAACCAAGGCTTTCATGTTCTCCCTTCTTCCTTACTTTCCTCTTTTTCTCCCTCTGTCCTTTCCTCCTGTCTCTCTTTACTTATTTTGTGTCAGTTCTGTGCCTTGTACTCGGATCTTAGGTGCTATCCCTAAGCCTTTGTATTCAAGGCTAGCAGTCTATGGCTTGAGCCACACATCCACTTCTGGCATTTTGTTTTTGGTAGTTAATTCAAGACAAGAGTCTTACAGGCTTTCCTGCCCGGGCCAAAAGCCTCAATCCTCTGATCTCAGCCTCCTAAGTAACTAGGATGACAAGCTAGAAGCACTGGCATCCAGATCAATCCAAGGTTTCTTCATGGGCTGTGGAACCATTCCTGGAACTTTTCGTTGTCTATGACCCCCCAGAGCCTGGTGCACACTGTAATGGTTTGTTGGTTAAATAAATGAACATCTGTCTATGACAATACTCCAGAAAATTCCCATCTGATTCAGGTAAGAATCCTCTGTGGGAGGGTGGGGACAAAGCCTGATGTAGCTCTCCCACAGTTGTCCCTCCTCCCTCTTACCCACTCCTCGTGCCACAACACTTAACTGTTTTGGCTTTGAAGGTGTGAGCCACTATGTACTCGCTACATTCCAGGGCCTCTGGGATGTCTATCTTCTCTAAGATCTCTGTCCAGCAGCTGACAAGCTCTGTGGCACTCAATTCCCCATGGAGGTGTGAATTAGTTTGCTGTGAGCTGAATGCCTGGCTCAAGGGGACTCCTGTCCTCCCTCTGGGGCCAGCCAAGATCATCTGGCCCCTAAATTTCATGTTGCAGATGAAGGATTCTTGAGGCAGCCTGGGTTCTCTGAATCTCCTAGTGTCCAGTACAGGTGCTGGGAATCATCTCTGCTCATTGCTGGCAGGCTGTGGATGGCGAGATCACAATCTCTGCTTCCCACAATGTCCTCAAGTGGGGTCATCACCCTAGAGAGATACAACAGCTGCCAGAGAAAGACAGTCAAGGCACAACGTTCAAAGCAGGAGACAATCTGGCTTGGGAACTCTGCCTGTGCTGCTTTGAACATCATTGTTTGATGGCTGAAATCATACATCTAATTTGATCCATAATCCCAGGCATTAGTGGAAATTGCCAGCTTAAATTAAAAAAAAAAAAAAAAACTGGAAAATGTGGTATTTAATTTGTCCCAATCAAACTTAAAGGTTTCCAAAGTCAGTGGTCCCCTTTTCATTCCAGACAGCCTATAGCAGGTTATGGAAACTGGCATTCAGCGAGCCCTAGATAACTGCCACCTCCTGATACCGAGCGGGCTCCAGCAGTAGAAATGGACTTGCCTACCACTGCCCAGCTGGAAACAGCCCAGGCGGGACACAGATTGGATTCTGCAGGACTCCAGGGAGGATTGACCCTGGGCACTGCCCCAGGAGCGTATCCTCTCCACCAGTGGGGGCTCGCAGCCCTGTGCCAGGATTCCCACAGAGACCGTTAATGCCCTAGATATGGTTCCCCTCTCATCCACTGTCTTGGTGACCCATCTGCCATGTAACACCATATGCCAGTCCCCCAAAACCTCATAGCTTCACAGCCCATGCCTTATCATTTCTCTCATCTCGTTCCCTAATTATGTTGGGTCAATACATTCCAAACCCTTGAATTACCTCCCACTAAACACACAAGAGCAAAGTGTCTGGCTGGAAGAATGTGGCTGTGATCTCATTCGCCTCACCAAAATTCTGGCTGGGGATAGAAGGACAGGAGTCCACTCCAGTCCAGGGTTCACACAGTTCTTCTGGGGGAGGCCCACTCAGGCCCAGCAGTTACTGTGGGCTACATGAAATGGGGAAGAGAGAAGTGGAAAGGGGATGAAAGTAATGTCTACTGAAATCTTCCATAAAGGAGCCATGAAACTGTGAAGGAGAAAACAAAAATTGTGGCTGGGCTTGTACTTGGTATTGATGAAGCAAAACAACAACAAATACACAGAGAGAGAGAGAGAGAAATAAAATTCTTTTGCTGTTTTTAGACATGGTGACTTAAATATATTTTCATTGTTCTCATCTTCCTGCTTTCCCAACACACACACACAAACACACACACACACACACACACACACACACACACACACACACACAACTCCAGAATGGTGACAGATGACTCTTCCATGCAGCACCTGCAATTTGCCAACTGATCACTCACCTGAGGACAGTCAGGCTGTACAAGGAGAAAGATTCTCTCTCTGTCTCTCTCTCTCTCTGTCTCTCTCTCACTGCTCTCTCTCTCTCTCTCTCTCTCTCACTCACACACACACACACACACACACACACATGCAGACTCAGAGTAGTACCTCTCCTAAGTTTGTTGGCTCCTCATTGGATCACGTGGGTTCCCATTCTCCGTTCCCTTGTCAGAACCAAGGGCTTCCACACAAGGGGAGCACCACTCTAATGACACAGCAGGACCCCGGCTCTCCCCTTCTCCAGGGCCAGACCCTTCCCCTTGCGAACAACCAGCCTTAACTCCCCATTCACCAAAGCCCTAGGCCAGGACGCTGGGTGAAGGAATCCCCAGACAGGTGGCTCCCCAGAGCAGGACTGAAACAAGCAGTGAATCATGGGGTCCCAAGGGGGGTGTCTGACCCAGGGTGGGGGCGGTGTTGAGGAAATGGATGGGGTCCTAAAGGCTACATACATGGACAGTCTCCTACTTCCAGTCTAGATGCCTCTGGGCAACTGGGCAGATTCTTCGGGAGGACAAGGAGACGAGATGGATAGGGAGCACCAGCAGATGCTGGCAGAGCTGGGAAATGTGATCACCCTGTGAGTACTTTTGACAGTTGGGGTGTGGGGATAGGCAGGGTCTATGTGTGTCTGAGGGTGTGTGTTCCTTCCATGCATTCACCTACTATCTGACCCCCAGTGCACTCATCTCCCTAGTGGGCTTTTCTGGGACCCTCCTCAGATGAAAGGGTGACCGAGCACAGAAGACAAGTGCTCACACAGCAAGAGAGGCCTATCTTCTGCATCCAACATCCCCTACTCCCAGAAAAAAAGGAAAAGACCCAATAAGGCAGGTGCATTGGTGATATTCCCCACCTCTAACTAAAGCCACCAGGTTCCCACCAGGGAGAGGAAGGGTACAGATGTGGGACTGTGTGGCTCCCACTGCTCCAGCCAGGGGCTCAGTGGTGACCCCTTCTCACCCATTCCTACATCTCCCCATTTCCAGGGATACTGGCCACTAGGGTGGGGGTGAGTTCCCAGAGTCAACACCCACTCCTCAACCCCCCAATTCTGGGTCGCATTTGTGGCAGAGTCAGGGCTGTCCTGCCTGTGCTGGGGAGGCATGGTTGGGACACAAGAGGGAAGGCAGGATTTGCAGGGGAGGGAGTGGTAGTGATAGGGGGAGGTCGCAAGGTGTTGACCTGCGGGCGGCCACTCACTTGTGCTGCTGGGAGAATCTGTAGGCTGTGGTTCTGTGTGCAGCATGCAGCGATTGTGAGAGGGATGTGCCTGATGTGCTGGTTTTCTGTGCCCTGTGCTCCTGGCCCAGACCAATGCTCTTACAGCAGCAGAGTCTTTGAGGCCGCCATCCCTGGTGCATGAGCCTGCTCTTCTCTCGGCTCTCTCTCTGCCCCCACTTCTCTCTGGGGCTGCCCCACCCCCGCTGCACAAGTGCTCCAGCCCCTGTGTGCCCCTGGCTGCAGCAGATATGTGCCCCCTCAGCCACACCCTGTCCTCCCCTGGGTCATGCCTCCTCCCTCCCTCAGCCATGCCCCATCCCTGGCTTTGTGCTGTCCTGACTCTGCCCTAAGGCTACCAGACCATGGCAGAAGCAGCCTCACCTCAGGTCAGGGCTTCCCCCCAACCCCAGCAGCTGCCCGGGGGGGGATCGAATCTCCCCTCAGCCCAACCGCTGGGGGACTCTTCTCCATCCACCCCACACACCAAGCAGGTGCACGGTGTCCCTCTATGTGTGTGTGTGTGTGTGTGTGTGTGTGTGTGTGTGTGTGTGTGTGTGTGTGTGTGTGTGTGTGAGAGAGAGAGAGAGAGAGAGAGAGAGAGAGAGAGAGAGAGAGAGATTGTTGGGGATACCTACTCGCAAGGACTCAGAACAATTTTAAAAAATAGCACAAAGAACCCTGTGTAATGGACTTAGCACAATGAGCTTTTTGAAGGACTCAGCACATAGCAACCTTTGGGATCCTCATGGTAATCTAATGACTAAGATAAGACATGCCATTTTAACATCACTAAACTTACATATCATAGTATTATGACATCATATGTCAAGTGACATTATAGACATATTGTGAATGCCTATTCTGTGATTTCATTCTATTTCAAGTGAGCAATATTGGTGGATATCAGAAATCCATTGTGACCTCAAAGCCATTGTGACATGAAAATCCCTTTGTGACATAACAGTGCCACTGTGATAGTAACCTGTTGTGACATCACAAACTGGTCCTGTCCATTGTGACCTTATCACCAAGGTGACATCACAAAGCCATTGTGATATCACATCGCTGTTGTGACATTACAATCACCTTGAGACCTCCCAAACCCATTATCATCTTTAGCAGCTTTGAAAAAGAACACATGGCCTTTGTGACATTACAGTCCTTTTGTGTATCCATATCCTCATTGTGAAATGCCAATTGACATCAGATATGCCAAAGAAATATCACAAAGTATTTACAATATGATCATCGGTGTGACATCACATTGTCATTGTGACAATATCAGTTCATTGTGACATCACAAATCTGTAATGACATCATACCACTATGACATCACATTGTCATTGTGACATCATATATACATTATGAATGCCTATTATGTGATTTCATTACATTTCAAATGTGGCATGTGGGTTCATATCAAAAACACATTTTGACTTCATAGCCATTGTGACATCACAATCCCTTTGTGATGTGACATTGAAGTTGTGATATCTCTAAACAACTGTGACAACTCAAGCATATCCTGTCCTCAAAAGTTTTGTGACATGTTGCCACTGTGTTATGTTAGGCCCATTGATAGCTCAATCTATTTTCGACCTCATATTATTTCAAGAATGACATGAAATATTAGAAATATACTTTGACATCATAACCATAGTTACATCACACTGATAGATGTAATGACCATTGTGTCATATTGTCACCACAAATCTGTTCTTACGTCATCATATTTGTGCCAACAAATGCTTTGGAATCCTCACAAGCCCGTTCTAAATTTATATACTCATTGTGAGTTAATGACAATTGAGGTCTGGAATGCCATTGTCACATCATCAATCTACTGCGACATCACAAAACAATTTTGAACTCATCACTATTATGGCATCACCAATTAATTAGAATTTGACATCATATTGCAATTGTGATATTACTGTACCATCATGCTTTCACAAACCTATTAGGACCTAATCACATCTTAGAAAATGCATGGCCTTTGGGACATCAAGCTCCTTCTGTGAACTTGTATCATTGTGAAATTGTAGCAATTGAAATTTGAAATAATATGTAATCTTACAAACTAGTTTTGACATCATTAACCCATTTTTATATCATTAACATTTTGACAACCAAAACTTGTTAGGAACTTTAGCACTTTTCACAAAAAAAACATGGCGTTTGTGTCATCACAGTTCATTTGTATATGTCATGGTAACTTTATTCTCATGTCCTCACTGTAAACTAATAGCAATTAAGATCTGACATACCATTGTGACATCATAAACCATTTGTGCCATCATCACCAGTGTGATATCAATCATTATGACACCATCAGCACATTGTGACATCAACAAGCTACAGTGACCACATAGCATTATGACATCGCATTGCCATTTTGCTGTCTTAGACACATTGTTAATGTATATCCTGTGATTTCATTCTATTTAAAATGTGGCAAGTCAGTTGATATCAGAAACACCTTGTGACCTCATAACTATTGTAACATTATAAACCCTGTGTGACATCATAACTGGTGTAATATCACCTTGTTGTTATGACATCTTTAGCTTATGGTGACATCACAAAATGGCAATGACATTATAACATTTGCCATTATATCATTGTGATATCATAGTCACATTATGAATGCTTAATCTGTGATTACATTGTATTTGAAATGTGGCATGTGAGTTGATATCAGAAACTCATTTTGATTTCACAACCATTGTCACATCAAAATCCCTTTGTGACATCATTTTGGCAGCGTGACATCACAATGGCAATGTGATGGAACTAAGCCATCATGATATCAAAATGGTCATGAACACACAATGGGTTTCTGATATCAACTGACATGCCACATTAGAAATAGAATCAATAACATAATAGGCAAACACAACGTGTCTATGACATCACAATAACAATGTGATGTTGCAATGCTATGATGTCATTGTAGTTTTACATGTCAAAATGAGCTGATGGTGTCATAATGGCAACATGATATCACAATTATGATGTCAGAAAGGATTTGTTATGTTTCCTTGTTATGTCTGATGTCAGTTGTCATTAGTTCCCCATGAGGTTATGGATACAAAAAAGGTTCTGTGATGTCACAGAAGCCATGTGTGTTTTCAAAGGTGGTTATAAGTCATAATAGTTTTGGAATGGCACAATGTGGTCCATAATGTCACAATAGAATGAGATGTCCCTTTGGGTTTTTGATGTCACAGTGGTGATGAGTTCACAATGGCTTTGTGATGTCACAGTTTGTAATATCCGAATGATATATCCAATTTCAATTACTCATATTTCAATATGAGGATACCATTTGATAGAAGAAGCTTCATAGTGTGAGGTTATACTTTGTGACAACCCAACGGGACAGTGATTTCACAATGACAATGTGATGTCCAAACATCATGTTGTAATAATGTTCTGATGTCACAATTGGTGATGCCATACTGATGAGGAGGTCATAACTAAGTCATAACTTGTGTGATATGCTGCCATTAGGATCTTTTAGGCTTTTAGTAAGCTTATAATTTTTTGAAACTCATAATAATTCAGGTATGACATGATATCAGAAATTGACTCTGACATCATGAACATTGTGACATCATGAACATTGTAACATCACATTGATATATATCAAGACCATGGTGGCACATTATGTACTCACAAATCTGTTAGGACTTCATCATATTTGTGAAACACATGATTTTAGAGACAACACAGTCCCTTTGTGAACTCATATCTTCATTGTGAATTAATGACATTTGAGATCTGGCATGCCATTGTGACATTTCCAACCAATTGTGACAGCACAAACCTATTATAGTACAAACACATTGTGATCTAATAGCCATTGTGATAGCACAATCCCTTTGTGACCCGACATTTCCATAGTGATAACACTAAGCCACTGTGAAATTCCAATCCTCTCAAATCCAATCCATGTATGAAATGTGATACTTGAATCCAGTGTGACATCCAGATTATGGTGACATCACACTGATAGATGTTATGAGCATTTTGTCACATTCTGACAACACACACCTGTTAGGACTTCATCACTTTTGTGAAAATACATGCCTTTGGAGACATCGGAGTCCCTTTGTGAACTCATGTACTCATTGTGAGTTAATGAAAATTGAAATCACATGTGTCATTTTGATATCACCAACCCATTGTGACATCACACACTTCTTGTGAACTCATCAGTGTGGCATCATAAATTATGATATCAAAATATTAAGTCATCCTATTGCAACATCACATTGCCATCATGATATCACTATCCCATTGTGTTTTCAAAAACCTAGTATGTCTTCATAGCATTTTAGAAAATTCATGGCCATTTATACTTGTCTTCTTCTGTGAACTCATATCCTCATTGGACATGTGAAATTGGACATGTGATTATGAGATGTGACTTCACAAAACTATTTGATATCACCACCAATGTGTCATCACAAAACCATTGTGAGCTTTCATTGCCATTTGACATCACTATCACATTGTGACATCCCAAACCTATTAGGACCTCTTATCACCTTTGAAAAGCCACATGCCCTTCATGAAAACACAGTTCCTTTGTGGAACTATACCCTCATTATGAATTGACAATTGATATCAGACATGCCAATTTAACATCATGAACCCTTTGTGACATCACCAGAGTGACATAACATTGTCATTATGACAGCATCAACTACTTTTGACATGACAAAACTACAATGACAAGATAGCATTATGAGATCACATTGTCATTGTGATGTTATAAAGATCGTGAATGCCTCTTTTTAATATTTTTTTTTGTTGGTCGTGGGGCTTGAACTCTGGGCTTGGGTACTGTCCCTGCTCTTCAGCTTTAGGCGAGCGCTCTATCGCTTGAGTCAGAGCCACTTCTGGTTTTCAAATGGTTTTTATTGGTAATAAGATTCGCATAGACTTTCCAGCCTGAGCTGGCTTTGAACTGCGATCCTCAGATCTCAGTGTCTGGAGTAGAAAGGATTACAGGCATGAGGGACCGGCGCCCAGCTTTTCCATTCTATTTCAAATTTGACATGCGTGTTAATATCAGAGACATAATGTGACCTCATAACCATTGTAACATCATAAATCAGCAATGACATCAAATTGTCATTATGACACCATCAGCTCATTGTGACATAACCAAACGACAATGGCATCATAGCAATATAAATCACAGTGACATTGTTACATCATAGACTTAACAGTGTGAAAGCCTATTCTGTGAATTCATTCTATATCAGAAACCCATTTTGACCATATAACCATTGTGATATCACAATCCTTTGTAACATCCCATTGCCAATGTGATATAATTAACCTGCTGTGCCATCACAAAACAGTCCTGTTCTTATAAGTTTTGTGACACACTGCCATTGCCATATATTAGGCCCTTTGTGAGCTCATAATCTGTTTTCAATCTGATATTTCTGGTATGAGAGGTGATATCAGAAATCCCCAGTGACATCAAACTGCCAGTTGTCCTGACTATTTTGTCACATTGTGACCTCACATTTCTAACAAAACATGCCTTTGGAGACATTACAGTCCCTTTTTGAACTCATATATTCATTGCCAATTAATGACAGTTGAGATCTCCCATGCCACTCTGACACTGTGAACCCATTGTGACATCACAAACTTATTGTGACCTCATCACGAGAATGGCATCAACAACTAATTGTTGTATCAAATCATTATTTTGACATGATATTGTGGATTGCTGTTGTGATATCACTCTCCCATTATGTTTTTACAAACCTGTTATGGCCTCATCAGATCTCAGAAAATTCATGGACTTTGAGACTTCAAGCTCTTTCTGTGAACTCATGTACATATGACCTCTAAGGCGAGGAGACAAACCATCCAGTCACATTTAATATAATAAACAATTTTTTCACTAGAAAGGGGACTGTGATTACCTTATCCTGGACTGGATACCCAGGTTCAAGAGCACCCATGACCACCTAACCTCAGACCTCCAATGGGCAGCCCCACCCTTTCTTAATTGGCCTGGAAACCACCAACCACAAAATTATGATCTCCAAAGCTCCAAACCTCAATGGGCAAGGTTTTTTCCTTTTCCATTCTTCCCTCCTTTTCTACAGACCTGTCATTCCTTCCTGGTCTTTTCCTTTTTCACTTCCACCATTTCTTTCTTCTCTTCAGGTCTCTCCATTCCCCACAGGCCTGCCTTACTCTGTCCCAGTGACCACTTGCCGACCTTCTGCTCTCCCTCAGCTTCCTCTCCTCTCAGGTTTTTCCTTTCCTGCTGTCTCACCACTTTCTTCCTTCCAGGTAACTCCCATTTTTATCTCCCCTTACAATGCTCTGAAAATGCAACTTAAATATAGGTTGTACCCCTCCTCCCTCCAACGGATTTCCTGCCTAGCAGTTTTCAACCATCATTTCCAAAACTGCCCAATGCTCAATCACTTCTTGACAGCTCACTGTGTGAGGCTTGACACCTCCACCTTTGGCGGCATTCCCCACACTCTCCAGGGGGCCAAGCCAAGAATTTACAATGAATATCAGCTCCCACAGATAATTCTGGCCCCACTGGTTATTATACTATCCTCATAGTGAATTAGAAGAAATTGAAATTGTATATTTCATTGTTATATTACAAACTTGATGAGACATCATTAACTCTTTGTGACCTCATCACCTCGGAGACATCACAAATTCATTGTGTTATTACATTGCCATTGTACCAACATGATCACATTGTGAAATCCCCAAACTATTATCACCTCAGAAGCTTTGAAAGAAAGCATGGCTTTTGTGACATGACAGGCCTTTTGTGTACTCATATCCTCATGTTGAGCTAATGACAACTGAGATCAGGCATGCCATTTTAACATCGCAAAACCTTTGTAACATCATCACCAGTGTAATATCACATTGTCATTATGATAACATCAGCCCATTATGACATCATAAAACAACAATGATATCAAATCACATGTACTCGTGATGTCACAGATACATTGGAATGCTATTCTGTGATCTCATTCTATTGCAAATATTGCTGGTGGGTTGATATCAGAAATACATTGTTACCACATAAGCATTATAATATCACAATACCTTGATGACACCACATTGCCATTATGATATCACTAACCCATTGTGACATCACAAAACAGTCTTATCCTCATACATTTTTTGACATGCTGCCAGTGTGATCTCTTTGGCCTCCCTGAGTTCATAAATTGTTTAACTCATAATACTTCAGGCATGACATGTGATATCAAAAATCCATTGTGATATCATGACCACTGTGATATCACACTGCCAGATTTCTTGACCACTGAGTCACATGAGGACAACACAAATATGTTAAGACTCATTACATTTGTGCCAACATATGCCTTTGGATACATCATTAACACTTGTGAACTTATATATTCATTGTCAATTAGAGATCTGGCAGGAGATTGTGACATCACCATCCCATTGTGAAATCAAAAACCTATGTGATCTCATCACCTGTATGGCATCACCATTTGTAACTTCAAAAGAATACTATCTCATGTAATGTAGCATCACATTGCCAGTGGGATATCTCTGTCTCATTGCATTTTCACCAGCCTATTATGTCCTCATAATATTTTACAAAATTCATGGCCTTTCTGACTTCTAGCTCCTTACGTGAACTCGTATCTTCATTGTGATCTAGTAGAATGAAATTGGACATGTAATGGTGATATTACACATTCATTGCAACATCACTATTCAAGAGTGACCTTATCACCACTTGACATCACAAACCCATTGTGACATCATATTGCTACAGTGATATCATGATCACCGTGTGACATCCCAAAACTGTTGTGACCGCTTAGCACCTTTGAAAAAACACATGGTGTTGTGATATCATGATCCCTTTGGGTAACCATGTTGTCATTATGAACAAAGATAACTGACATCAGACATGCCAGTGTACCATTACAAACGTGTTGTGACATCATCTCCAGAGTGAGATCACATTGTTGTTATAATACCATCAGCCCATTGTTACATCCCAAAATGACAATGACATCATGGCATTATGACATCACATTTTCATTGTGAGGTCCTAGAGACAATGCGATTGCCTATTCTGTGATTTCATTCTATCAAAAATGTGGCATATAGGTTGATTTCAGAAACCCATTCTGACCACACCATCATTTTGACATTACATTCCCTTTGTGACTTCATATTGACATTGTGATATCATTAATGCAATGTAACATCACAAACCTGACTTGTCCTCATAAATTTTGTAACAAGTGACTACCTTGGCCGGGCTGGATGCGGAGAGGTAAATTCAGTCTCAACCATGAACCCTCAGACCTCTAAAGAGCAGTTCAGCCATTTGTCAAGTGGTCTGCAAACAACCAACCACCAAAATAATGATCTCCAAATCTCCACACTTCAAAGGACAAGGCTTTTTCCTTTCGCTTCATTCTCCTTCTCTACAGATCTGTCCTAACTTTCAGGTCTTTTCATTTTTTCCTTCCACCATTCAATTCTTCTCTTCAGGCTTCTCTGCTCTTGACAGGCCTGCCCTGCCTTGTCCAGGTGGCCAGTTGCTGTCCTTCACCTCCTGCTCTCTCTCAATTTCCTCTCCTCCCTGGTCTTTGCCCTCCAACAGTCCCATCACTTCTTTCCATCCAGGCCTGTAACCTTTTTCTTTCCCCTTCTCTTGCTCTGAAAATGCAGCTTATGTATAGGCTGTACCCTTCCCCAACTGCAATAATTTCTTGCCTTCCAGTATTCAATTATGCTCAAATCAATTCTTGGCAGCTCACTATGTGGGGCTTGACATCCTGTCTCCTTCAGCAGAATGTCCTGCCCCCTGCAGTGTCATGCAACCTCCCCTTTCAATTGTTCCAGACTAGGAGGCCATGATGACTATCTGTTCTCGTGGATTATACGGCACTGCTGGTTATTACAGTGTCCTCATGGACACTAGTAGCAATTGAAATTGGACAAATAATTGTGATATTGCAAACTCGTGACATAACAAACCCATTGTGACCTCATCACCACTGTGAAATCACAAACCCATTGTGAATTCACATTGTTGTTTTTGATACCAAGATCACATTGTGACATTTCAAATCTATTATAACCTCTTATAACATTTGAAAAATACATAGCTTTATGATATCAGAGTCCCTTTGTGTACCCAAAGCCCCACTGTAAAATATTGACAATTGAGAATCAGACATGACATTTTGACATCCAAAACAGTTTGTGAGATCATCATAATTGTGACATCACATTATCATTTTATACCATCTACTCATTGTGAAATCACAAAACTAAAATGATATGATAGATTTATAACTTTACATTGTCATGGTGACATCATAGACACATTATGAATGCCTTTTCTGCGATTTGATTCTATTTCAAATGTAGCATGTAGGTTAATATCATAAACAAATCAGGAACTCATAATCATTGTGATATCACAATTCCTTTGTATATCATGTTGCCATTGTGATATTACTAACCTATCCTCTCATTTGTGACATGCTGCAATTCTGATACCTTAGGCCTTATTGTCCTCATAATCTGTTGTTGACCTCATTAGATTTAACATATGACATTTGATATCAAAAATTCCCAGTGACATCATGACCATGGTGGCATCATACTGCCAGAGGTCATATCCATTGTGTCAAATTCTGACATCACAAACCTTTTAGGATTTCAATATATGTGTGACAACACATACCTTTGGAAAAACCACAGTTCCTTTGGGAACTCATATACTCATTGTAAGTTAGGACAATTGAGAATCATCATGTCATTGTGACATGCACAACACATCACCAATATTTTGTGACCTCACCACCAATGTGGAATCATCAACTAATTGTGACACCAAAACAATATTTTGACATGATGTAATGAGTTGACATTGTCATGGTGATATCACTGTCCCATTGTTCATTCACAAACCTAAAATGACCTCCTAACATTTTTAATAATTCATGTCCATTAGTACTTCCAGCTCAGTCTGTGAATTTGTATGCACATTGTGAAATAGTAACAAATGAAAATGGACTTGTGTTTGAGATATTAAAAAATCATTATGACATCAAAATCCCATTGTGACCTCATCACATCTGTGTATCATAAAGCTATAATGACCCCTAAGTACCTTTGAAAACACACATTTCATATGTGACATCATAGTCCCTTTGTGTACCCATATCCTCATTGTGAATACATGACAATTGAATTCAAATATGCCATCGTAACATCACAAACCCTTTGTGATCCCATCACCAGTGGGACAACACATATTCATTGTTACACAATTACCTCCTTGCAACATCACCAATTTACAATGACCTCATAGCATTATGGCATTTATTGTCATTGTGATGTCATAGACACATTGTAAATGCCTATTCTCTTATTTCATTCTATTTCAAATGTGGCATGTGGGTTGATGTCAGAAATATATTGTGATCTCATAAATATATGGCATCACAATCACTTTGTGACATCACAGTGCTATGGTGATATCACTAACACACTGTGATATCACAAACCTGCCCTCTCCTCATAAGTCTTTGATGTGCAGCAATTGTGATGTCTTAGGCCCTTTATGAGCTCGTAATCTGTTTTCAACCTTATAATATTGCAGTTATAATATATGATATCAGAAATCCACTGTGACATCATGACCATTGTGACATCACACTGACAGACATCATAAACATTGTGTCACTCTGTGACATCACAATCCTCCTAGGACCTCATAACATTTGGGAAAACACATGACTTTGGAGATACCACAGTCTGTTGTAAACTCATATTCTCTGTGATTTCATGACAAATGAGATCTATTTTGCCATTTGGATATCACCAACCAATTGTGATATCATAGACCCCTTACCATATTGCATCACCAATTAATGGTGAAATCAAAACATTTTGTGATGTCACAATGTGACACGATGATCATGACATCTGTCAGTGTGATGTCACAGTGGTCATGATGTCACAGTTGATTTCTGTTATCTCAAGTCATACATGAAATTTGAGGTTGAAAACAAATTATGAGGGCAAAAAGGTCTAAGATATCACAATGTCAGCATGTCACAAAAGTTATGAGGACAGGAGAGCTTTGTGATGTCACATTGTGTTAGTGATATCACAATGGAACTATGATGTCACAAAGTGATTATGATGTCAAAGTGGTTTGTAGGCACAAAATTGCGTTTCTGGTATCAACTCTCATGCCACATTTGAAATACAATGAAATCACAGAATAGGCATTCACAATGTGTCTAAGATGTCACAACGAGAATTGTCAAAATGCGATTCTGTCATTGTTTGGTGATGTCAAAATGAGCTGATGTTCTCATAATGAAAATGAGATGTCACACTGTTGAGGATGTCACGAACACTTTTTGATGTTATAATGGCATGTCTGATCTCAATTGTCATTACATAACAACAAGGATATGGATACACAAAGGGACTGTGATGTTGAAAAGGGTATGTGATTTTCAAAGGAGCTAAGAGGTCTAATAGATTTGAGATGTCACAATCGAATCATGATGTAACAATGACAATGTTGTCACAATGGCTTTGTGATGTCGTGGCGGTGATGATTTCAAATGGGATTGTGATGTCACAACGAGTTTGTAATACCACAATCAAATTTCCAATTTCAATTGCTACTAGTTCACAAGGAGGATACTGTAATAATCAGCAGGGCCCGATTATCTTCAGGGTCTGATAATCAGTATGGGCCCATCTCCTGGCCAGTTGGAGAGGACAAAGAATGCCAGCAAAGAAGGTGAGGCATCCTGTGGGAGGGACTGGTGCATTAATCACCACGTGTTGAGCTGTAAAGAAATGATTGGGCTGTGGGCATTTTGGCATGTGATAGTTGAAAACAGGCAGTTGGAGTGGAGAAGGGGTACAGACTTATATAGGCTGCTTGTTCAGAGCAATAGAAGGTGAGAGATAAAGGGAAAAGTCCTGGAAGGAAAGAAGTGGTGTGATAGCATAAGGGGAAACCCTGGGTGGAGAGGAAGTTGAGGGAGGGCAGAAGGTGAAGGATGGCAACTGACGAGCCTTGCAAAGCAGTTCAAATCTGTGGAGAGTGGAGAGTCCTAAAGAGAAGAAGGAACTGGAAGAAGGGAAAAAGGAAAAGACCTCAAAAGAAGTATAGGTCTGTAGCGAAGGAGAGATAAAGAGAAAAGGAAAAGAGGCTTTCCCTTTGATGTTGGGAACTTTGGATATCATAATTTTGGGGGTTGGTGGTTGGGAGAACATTTATTATAGAAAACGTGTCTCGATGGATTTTCTTGAACTATAGAGATCATTATTTTTGAAGACTCCATCGAGATAATCCATTTGGATTGCATCAGGCCTTGGCCCCAGGAAAAAATCCCCATAGATGAGAGTGTCAGCCTTCAGGGTTGAGAGTCTACCTCGAGTGTTTGTCTCTGGAGGGCCAACATGGACAAAAGTCATTTATGTACCTCTAGAGGTGCATCTTGGCAGGCTTGCCAGCTTGTTTTGGACCCCTCTGGAAGCTATTTGTGGCTTCCTTGGGACGCCATCTGGAACCTACTTGAGAGATAATGTAGGGCTTCCATGGGAAGCCATCTGGAACCTCATCAAGAGTACATCTGCAACTTTCTTGAGAAGCCACCTGAGACCTAAACTGGAGGTCAGCTGGGGCCTTCTCCAGGGGCCATCTTGGACTTTTTCCAGAGGTCATCTGGGGCTTCCTCAGGAGGCCACCTGAGACCTCTTCAAAAGTAGTCATTGGGGCTTTCTTAAGAGGCAATCTAGGACCACCTCCTAAGGTCATCTGGAGCTTCTTTGGGAGGTCATCTCAGGCTACCATGATGAGAAATCTATGACCGTCTTTGGACATCATCTGGGACATCCTTGAGAAGCTATATAGGACCTTCTCTGGAGGTCATCTGTTGCTTTCTCAAGAGGGTTATCTGTAACGTCCTCTGGAGTTCATATGTGGCCTCCTTGAGTGGCCATCTTGGAGCTTCTTGAGAGGTAATTTCAGCCTCATTGAAAAGACATCTGGAAACTCCTTTGGAGATCATCTGACACTTCCTTGGGAATCCATTTGGAACCTCCATGAGAGGTCATCTAGGGCCTCCTAGGGAGGACATATGTGACATCCTCCAGAGGTCATCTGTGGCTGCCTCAAGAGGCAATCTGGGATGTTCTCTCTGTCATCTGGGACCTCCTGTAGAGGTCAACATTGAGAGGGATGGGACATGTGGGTTAAGTGTCTGTGGCTCTTGGTCTTTGTATGTATGCTGACAGTTCTATCTGTGTCCTGTATGCACCTGTTTACTCCTTTTCTCAGGATGGGAGAACAAGGCCTTAGGTTGTCATATCCAAAAAATATTCTCCCCCAGGTTTACAGAATCCCTCAGAGGAAGATGCACTGATGTACTCTCTTTCCTATTCTTTGCATCAGCAACTCTAATAAGTCCTCCCATACCAAAAGTGGTTACTTGTACCAGACTGACGTGGTACAATGTGGTATGTTACCCTTATTACCCTTGAGAGAGGAACATGGAGATGGTAGGCCGGACCCCTTTCTAATATATGTTCCCTTTACAAGTAGTGACCTGTATAACTGGAAACAGAAAAATCCATCTTTTTCAGAAAAAAACAAACAAACAGGGACTCATTACCTCATTAGAGACAGTAATTTTCACACACAAGCACATCTGGGATGACTGTCCTCAAATTTTACAGGTGCTTTTCACCTGGTAGAAAAAGGAGTGAATACTGTCGGTGATTGACGGTGTTCCTTGGACCAGACAGTAGCCCCACAATTGAACCAGACTATTTGGAACAAGTCTTTCCTCAGACTTACCCAAGTTGAGACTAACAGCAGTTGAGGTATGGAGGTGCTTACCATTTATTTCCAGGTTCAGCTAGCAGGGATGCCGCAGTGCCTAGAAAGCCAAGTCTTCAATCTAAGGTGAGTGAGATGGTACTGTTCCCCAGTGAATACCCTAATGCTTTATCTGAACTTCTCCCAGAAGGCTGTAGGACCTATAGGCTATAGATCTTTAAGTCCTGGAGAATCAAAGAGCCCTAAATATGGCCTTTGTTATGCAGTCAGCCACAGATATTAGAAGAAAGCTTGAAAAGTTAGAAGGTTTTGAGATAAAGTGGTTGCCCAATTGATGTTGGATAACAGAGACACCCTGAAAAAAAAAAAAGAGTCTAAGAAGGAAGTTTTAGTTTTGGTAGGAGCACCAGAATAGGGATCAAGAAACCTTTGGCAAAGACAGTACAATTCATTAGAAAATGGCAGTAGGACCCTCTAGGACTAGATCAGTGAGATTAATGCAAGCAAAATGGACATTAAGAAACGGAATGTCCAAATAGGAGAATGATAGAAAAATGAAAGCTTAAGTAAGCACATTAACCACCTGGAAAATTTAAATGACAGGTTAAGTAATCACATTAACCACATGGAAAATGTGTTCATAGCTCTGGAGAATCATGCAAAAGACCTCTGAATTCCATTAAGAAATTATGGCTATGAAAAAGGAGCTGGGGTCCTGGGAATGTGCTCAGTGGTAGAGTGCTTGCCTTGCATGCATGAGTCCCTGGGTTCGATTCCTCAGCACCACATAAGCAAAAAGAAAAAAGCCAGAAGTGGCCCTGTGGCTCAAGTGGTAGAGCGCTAGCCTTCACCTGAAGAGCTGAGGGACAGTGTCCAGCCAGAGTTCAGGCCCCATGACCGGACCCAAAATAAAAAGGAAAAAAAAAAGAAAAAGGAGCTGGACCTGATATAAGAATATATTAGGTTGAAGAACATGTCAATTATAAGCTTTAAAAAGTGTCACCAGAAATTCAAAGCAACAGAGAAAGAAGGAAAGAGTAGTTAGCAGAGAAGATGGGGAAGTGCTGTGTCATAGAAGATGAGGCCAAGAAAAGACAACAGGAAAATATCAGGCTCAAGAAAGAGATTGTTTCTCTTCAGAAAGAGTTAAAGGATCACTTGCTTTGATAGAGAATGCCATGGATAGGGAAAGAGCATTAGGAATAAAAACAGAAGAGCTAAACAAACAGTTGAAAGAGCTGTCACAAAAATACACAGAAGTGGAAAACTAGAAAGAGAAACAACTAGAGTAAAAGCCCCAAAAGACTGCTGAGATCTTCACCATAAATGTAATGCAGAAGCATTGTGTCCCTGTGGAACAGGTGGAGGTGGGAAAAAATACCTCTCAATAGCGCCTTTGTGAACTTAAGGGAGGAGCTGAAGAGCAAGCAAAGGTGTTGTGAGAAGGAGCAGCAGTTGGCCAGTCAAGGGAAATCTCCTGTGACCCTGCCAAATCATTTGCAGGTTAAGGAGCACATTGAGAAAGAGAGTGGGATCATGAAAACAAGTTTGAGATAAAAGGAGAAGAATAAAATGGAAGAAATCTCCAAGGTTCCGAGTACTTTACAGGAGTTAAAGAAACTAGAGACCCTAAGATACAGGGAAACATCTGAGCTGATCAGGTAGCTTGGGAGACCAGTCTAAAAGAAGTTGTTTCTCTAGAGCTACTAGTCATCAATATTAAAGGAAGAAGCAAAAACAGTGGTAATAAGTGTGCAATTGTTGACACTGAACTTGTGAAAAATGCATACAGGCTCAAGCTTTCTGTCAGTTTACATGTAGATATTTGCAACCTGGTAAATTGCCCAAGGACACTGCCTAAAACTGTTCTGGAAACCGGTGGGGCCTCAGCCTGACAATACTTTGTAATGTGTGTAGTTAATTTCCAACAGGTAAATGCTGAAATTCTGGAACACATGGAAAGAATTCATATGTGAGGAACCTCAGATGGTGAATTTGGGAAAGTGGACTCCACAGGGGTAAAGCCTCGAAAGTATGGCTATTGGTATCTGTTAGTAATAGTGGACATTTTTTCAGGCTGAGCTGAGGCATGTAATAATACCTTGATTTGGCTTACCCTTAGCTGTGGGGTCCAAAGATTGCCCTGATTCATGGCCCAACTTCTCAATTATTAACTAATGCCCTAGGAATAAATTGGAAGTTACAGTCCATTTATAAGCCTCCGAGTTCAAGCACTAGAAAGAATGAACATGACCTTAAAGGAAACTTTAACTAAATTAAATACAGAGACTGGCCATGGCTAGGTAAGCCTCCTCCACTTCACTCTCCTTTGAGCAAGATGTAGGCCTTATGTTAAAAGTTTCAATCCCTTGAAATACTTTAGTGTAGAACACCCCCTTGGGTTCCTAAAATTAGGAAGGCTTTATTAACAGAAAGGTCTAACTACAATCTGCAGGCTGTACAACATATTCTTTTATGTACCTATCCTTTGGTAACCAAGGCCCAATGGCTGGATAAGAAAAACTCCACCTGAAGGGGTGGGACCAAGAAGGTGATGGAACAGCAGGGAAAAACCACAGCTCTCTCCACCAAATACAGAGTTTGGATTTCAATGCTCTGTTTCTCCAAGTGACCCACAAAAAAAGGCAATTACTCAGAGAGATAAAGGAAGTGCAAAAAGAAAAGGGAAAAACCTACAGAGACAGTAAAGTGGGAAGACCCTCACCCCACTCTTTGTTGGTGATGGGGTTCCACGTTGCGCAGCTTAGGTGAAGGGGTTTTGTGCCAAGCTGCTTAAGTGCCCAGGGTCTGGACCCTCTGAAGCCCACACACCCACAAGCATCCCAAGTCTCCAAGGAGACTCCCAAGACCTGGGCCAACCCAGAATATACAAACAGAAATCTCAGAAGGCAGAGCTGGAACAAAGACTCCCCTTACCCTCCCAGGAACAGCACCTTTGCCTGGCTGATATAAGTAGCCCAGCCCAGTCAGCAGCAGTAGCAGCTGTCAACAGTGGCAAATGACCCTAGTCTCTCAGGGTGGCACCTCTGTCCTGCTGGTGTTAATAGCCTAGCCTAACCTGGAACAGCAGCAGCAGCTGGCAGTGGTGGCAAACCATCCAGAATTGGGGCAAAATGCCTCTTGGCACTTGCCCAGACCATCCTGGGGCAGCAGCGGTGGCTGAGGTGCGGACAGCTGCAGTGAACACGTCCAGACCCGTGGTGGTTTGTGCCTCTCCATACTGGCCTGCATAAGTGGCCCAGCCTAACCTGAGACAGCAGCAGTGGTTAACATCTGACTTGTGGTGGGGTGCCTGGCTTGCATAAGGGGTCCAGCTGATCCTGGGGCAGTGGCAGCAGGTGGGGCAGTGGCAGTAGCTGTGGCAGCAGCAGTGGCATCAACAGCGGAAGCAAACAACTATGGACCCGTAGTGGTTGTGTCGCCTCTCCACACTGGTTTGCATAAGCAGCCAATGGTGGCAAAGGTGGTGAACAACCCTAGACTTGAGGCAGAGTGTGGTGCTGAGCAACCCCAGAAAGACTCCCTGGGCTGGCTTTGAACCTGAATACACAGATCTGAGCCTCCTGAGTAGCTAGGATTAAAGGTATCATACCAGTAGAGTCTTCCTCTTGCAACCCCCATAACGTTTTCTAAAATAGAAAATTTCTTAGTTCATACATGGAATTTAAGCAAATACAAGAGGATCAACAATACTCTGGATTCTATCTGAGCATAGTGGAATCTAACTAGTTCTCAATGACAATGCATGAAGTAGAAAAAAAAACATGGAAATTAAACAGCACTCTGTTGAACAATACATGGATCACAGAAGAAATTAAAGAAGAAATTAAAAAGTTCCTGCAATTCAGTGAAAATGAAGATACATCACAAAGAAACCAATGGGATACAGCAAAAGCAGTCCTGAGAGGGAGATTCATTGCTCTCAGTGCACACATCAAGAAAACATGGAACAAGTAAATGATCTTTTGATGCAACTAAAACTGCTAGAGAAAAAAGAAAAAAATTGAAACAAAAGTTGCTAGATAGTGAACCGAAATAAGAGCTGAAATTAAAGAGACAGAGACTATGAAAATTATAAATAAAATTAATTTTTAAAAGCTGTTTTAAAAAGTCACTAAAACTGAGGGACCACTGGCAAGAGTAACTAACAAAATAAGAGAGGAGACCCAAATCAATAATATCAGAGGTACCACAGGAAAAATTACAACAAACATCCAAGAATCAAAACAATCATAAAGAAATAATTCCAGACTCTACTCACAAAGGAAGGAAAACCTAGCAGAGAGGAATGAATTTCTACAGAAATACAAACTGCTATCCCCCCTTTCCTTTTCAGTCATTCTTCTCTACCATGTATGGTGGGGGGAGCAGTTCGGTAAATAAACTTCTTTTCATGCCTGAATAGTGTGTAGTGTTCTCTTCATGGGCTACTTAATAAAACCTACCTATTTAATATGCCTTACAAATTGTTCCATGACTGGTATGAGGTTTTTGAATTGGAAATGCTAGAATTTCCTAAACACCCCTTTTCTGCAAATCAAACTGCCTCGAGACACCACGTGAGACTTTTCACCAATACCATTGCTGGCCTTCACATCCACGTCCACACAACTTCTCTACTCTGGTGAATGAAAATACTCTCCACGGCTCTCTGTTGCTCAATCTCTGCTCAGATGTGGCACCATTCCAGAGAGCTCCCACAACCTTTAGCAGAAAGGATGGTCATCTCTGAAGTGGAGAATGCCTGGTTTGGGGGGCTTAACCATTTCTCTCTATAGGGGTCTGGGGCAAGCCGGAACACCACTTCTTCCTGGTCAGCTCTCCTTCACTCACCAAACTGACTCTCTAATGCATTTAATGGGGTCCTGTGAGTCATGTCTGAGTCGTGAAACCCCATTGACATGCCTCCTGTGTTCCCTGGATTTCCAGATGACCTAATATTTTTTGCTGTTCTCAGATTTAGACAATTTATGCCTCTGCAATGGTACATGGTCAGAAGTCTCTTTACTATCAGGCTGTCTTTGCTCTCTGCTATTCATGTCCAACTTTCTATATCTCTACAACTTTTTGGATTGTGCCCGGAAGAGTGAAACATGGACTGGTTCCCGGGGAATCCCTATAGGTTCCCTCAAAAAGGCTAGCCAAACTAGGCTTGATTTTTTGTTCAGGCTTTCTTTGCATTTTTTTCAGAAATTCGCCATCTTGAGTTCACCACCTTGGCCACATGGTGGGTTAAGGGTTTGGCCCCATCCAATCCGTACACTTCCACGAAGCTTGTAACTCCTCCATCCATCTATTCTAATATGCATTGCTAACAAGTTGCTCTTTTCACAGACCTTGGTAACTGAGGCCCAATCATCTGATGTGCTTTGTTAGCAAAGATGTCTAAATATTGTTGTCAAAAATTTTAAGTGTTGAGTTTTGACTTTTTTGTTTTGTGTTGTGTAGTCTAGTACTATGTGATTCTAACATATTGGGCATATCTGTGCTAAGATTCTCACATCTAACGAGTTTTGTCATTCCAGAATATTTGGTCAATTCTTGATAAGCACCAGGTAAGCTCTACTTATTCTATTTGATCTCCTTGTTGCTTTAATTGGAAATAACAAAGAGCTTTTGTGGAAAAGATTGCAGTGCAAGCCAGCCTGGGCTGAAAAATCCCTCAAACTTCATCTCCCAACTAACCTGCAAAGAGCCAGGCTGGAAACATGGCTCGAGCCTCTTATCTCTAACCAGCAAACAGTACACGTGGTACCATCATTCAAAGTGGTAGAGTGCTAGCCTTGAGCAGAAGTGGTCAGGGACAATGCTCAGGCCTTGAGTTCAAGCCTCCTTGAATACAAACTGGGACTAACCATCTCAGCAACGAGCACCTAGACCCAACCAGTCTGGGGAACAAAGGAGCATGAGGAAGAGTAAGAGGAGATGATATCACATCATCCTCTTTGTGCCTGCCCTATCAAAATTAACAAGATCTGGTAGGTCAATAGAAGTAAGAAGACTGCCCATCTAATGTCCATACCTGTCTACCTTTCAACTGGACAGGAATTCATATTCTTGCCCTTGTTAATTGACTTCTTTTCTATCTAGTCTCCATGTGTCAGAAGAAGGTAGGGACATTTCTTCCAACATTTTCAGCCCCAAGTCCTTCCTCCTGCCATCTATTTGCTCTCTAGTATTTTTTTTCAGTCCCACAATGAGTCATGAGACTTCTCTAGACTTTGTCCAAGAGACCTGCCTCTTCCAGACTTTATCTAAGGACTCAATGCCCAAGTGACAGCTGTTGCCTTCTGCCTTCTCCCAGATGGGACCACATATCAGCCTTTTACCCTTACTGTCAATACTTGCAAACAGGAAGTAGCCAGAGAGAATCTTCACCTTTTTCCATAATTATCAAATGGCTGGAATGTAAGTTCTGAACAGAGACACCTCCCTCCCTCTTGGCTAAGTTCCCACCCAATATCTATTACATAGGTAACTGGCAGACCTGGAAGGAATCACCTTCTCCTGCTAGGTCACATCCTAGGCCACCTCTGGTCACATGCCTCCCATCTGACCTTCGGAGGGTTCCAGACCCTGAGGTCACATCCGGATCCAGTGTGGCCACAATTTTCCAGCACCTGGCCACACCTCTTCCTGTCCCTGGCCTAGATAAGTCCTGGATCAGGGGTGGGTCGACAGCCCTTCCTTTATAGTTATGTTCTCCACCATGCATGGTGGGGGCAGCCTTTTCGTAAATGAACTTCTTTTCCTGCCTGAAAAAATAAAAAGAAATACAAATGGCCCAAACGGAACCAAGAAGAAATAAATCAATTACAAATGTCAATAACCTACAATGAGATAGAAGAAGTAATAAGAAATCTTCCAACAGGAAAAGCCCAGGACCTTATGGATTACTACAGAAATCTATAAGGCCTTTAAAGAGGAGCTAATACCCATACTCCTCAACCTCTTCAGAGAAATATAAACAGAGGAAGAAATTCCAAACTCATTCTATGAAGCCAATATCACATTCATCCCCAAACCAGGAAAGACCGAACAAAAAAAGAACTACACACCAATCTCTTTGATTAAGACAGATGCAAAGCTCCTCAATAAAATTGCAGCCAAAAGAATCCAGAAACATATAAAAAAATCATACATTATGACCAAGTAGGCTTCATCCCAGTGATGCAGGGATGATTTAACATATGTAAGTCAATAAATGTAATCCATCACATCAACAGATCCAAGGTCAAGAACCACATGATTATCTCCATTGATTTGAAAAAGGATTTTGATAAAATTCAGCACTCATTTATGTTGAAAGCTCTGGAAAAAATAGGAATAAAAGGAAAATTCATAAGACAATAAAAGCGTTACATTGCAGATCAAAAGCAAATATTATGCTTAATAGGGAAAAACTACAATCAATTCCCTTAAAAACAGGAACAAGGCAAGGATGCCCACTCTCTCCACTCCTCTTCAATATAGTTCTGGAAATTTTAGCCAAAGAAATAATTCAAGAAAAATACATTGAAGGGATGCACATAGGAGAGGAAGAATATAAACTCTCTCTTTTTGCAGATGGTATTATTTTTATAAATTAACGATCCCTAAAGCTCCATCCCCAAACACTTAGAGCTTATAAACCCAATTGGCAAATACCAGGATACAAAATTAACCCACAAAAATCAGTCGGCTTTCTGTAAACCAACAAAGTACAAATAGAAATGGACATCAAGGAAACAACCTCATTCACAATAACCTCAAAAAAAAAGTATTAAGGAAGTAACCTAACCAAAGATGTAAAGGGTCTATATCATGAAAACTAAAAAAGCCTTAAAAAAGGAATCTTAGAGGATACCAGGAAATGGAAAGACTACTCATGTTCCTGGATAGGCAGAATTAATATGGAGAAAATGGCCATACTGCCAAAATTAATAAACACATTCAATGCAATTCCCATTAAAATTCCAATAACTTACTTTACTGAAATAGAGAAAATATTCCAAAAGTTCATATGAAACAACAAATGACCTAGCATAGCCAAAACAATTATAGGCACAAGAAAGGATGCAGGAGGGATCATGATACAGGACTTTAAGCTCTATTATAGAGTCATAATAACAAAAACTTTAGACCATGTTAACGATAATTTGCCTTGTCAAGGTTAAAATGTGTTTGTGACTTTAACTAAGTATCACAATTCCACAATATTGTGAAATATGTGAAATATATGTAATCACCTATCTCAATGTTAACAAAAAACTGTGAAAGGGAAGGGTTATGAGGGATGGGTGACAATGTTGTCAGACACCTTATATTCATGTACTGTTTTGTAGAATAGGAACTTCTTTCTACAACTACTTAAAAATAATAACAATAAAAAGTATTTAAAAAATAAACAGGATGGCAACAGATAAGTTCAAATATAAAATAAGAAATTAAATCCAATTGGAAGGCAAATTGGGGAGAGTAATATAGGTTATTCTATAGCAAGTCTCCTTCAGCAATAAATCCAAAAGCTAGACCTCAAGTAAGTGAAGTAAACTAAGAAATGGAGATACAAAAAAAAAAAAAAAAACCACCCACTCTTTCTTGCCTGGACAGGTGGTGTGGGTAAAAATTTATCATGCTCCTGAGTTAGAACCAAAGTGGCAAGGACTATACTTGGTGGTGCTAGGACCAATATACAGAGAAGGCTGCAAGGAGAACTGTTCAGAGACACTCAGATGATCCCTTAAGGATAAGACTTACTAAGTGTTAATTACTGCTAACTAGTTTCTATAATTTACTTGTTTTCTATTAAATTTACATTTTAAGCCTGTTCATTGGGTGGAGAGAAGGGAATTTTTAGGATTTGGTAAGAAGGAATCAAGGATTTGATTGGACATGAAAACCAGTGGGTGGTGTATAAAGCAGTGGGCCCTAATAATCAGCAGGGCCCACTAATCAATGTGGCCCCATGTCCTGGCCCCCTGGAGTGCATGGGACATACTACCAAAGGGCCAGAGTATGTTGTTGGAAAGGGTAGGATGTCATCCTCACATGATTAGCTGTGAAAAAGTGATCGGGGAATGGGCAGTTTGTGAAGAGATGGTTGAAAACTGTTAGGCAGGAGACTCACTGGCGAGATGGAGGTGTTCAACCTATGTATACGCTGCATGGTCAGAAAAATGGAATTGGAGAAAATCAAGGGAAGAAAGTGGTGAGACAGTAGGGGGGAAAGACTTGGGAGAAGAGGAATTTGAGGGAGAGTAGGAAGGAAAGTATGCCAACTGGCCACCAGGCCAGAGAAGTGTAGGCCTGTGGATAGTGGAGAGGCCTAAAGAAAAAAAAGAAGTGATGCAAGGGAAAAAGGGAAATGAAGGAATGTCTATAAAGAAGAAGGGAGTAAGGGAAAAGGACAATACCTTACCTATTGAAGTTTGGAGCTTTGGAGATGATAATTTAGGGAGTTGGTGCTTTGCAGAGCAATTAACTATGTTTGACTGCCCATTGGAGGACTGAGATTTGATGTTTAGGGCTGGCTTGTCACTGAGTGTACAGCCCAGGAAAAGGTAAATGAAGGTCCATTTCGAGTGTAAATGAAGTTATTTTCAATGTGCCTCATTGGATTGTCTTGTGTTTTATGCATCATAAGTATACTAGTTCACGTTAGTAGTCTCAAAGGTCATGAAATTTGTAAAATGTTATGAGGTCATAATCGGTTTGCAAATCCGAATGGGACAGTGATGGCAATATGATGTCACAATATCAAGTCATAATAATGTTTTGATGTAATAATTAGTTGGTGATTCCATAATGTTGATGAGTTCACAATAGATTTATGATGTCACAATTGGGTTGTTGATGTCACAATGGCATGCTGGACTTCAATTTTCATTAACCCCCAATGAGTATATGAATTCAGAATGAGATTGTGAGATCTACAAAGTCATGCATTGGCCCAAATGTGATGAACTCCCAACAGTTATGTGATATCACAATGTAACACAATGCTTATGATATCTGACAGTGATGACACAATTTTCATGATAGAGTGCATTTCTAATATCACACATCATACCTGAAATATGAAGTCAAAAACATTATGAGATCACAAAGGCCTATGTATCAAAAGGGCATCGTGTCAAAGTTATGAGGAAAGGACTGGTTAATGATGTCACACTGGTGATCCTGCCTCCAAGGGTTTGTAATATTACAATGGTATAACTGATCTTAATTGTTAGACCACAATGATGATATGGGTAAACAAATGAACTTTGATGTCACAAAGGCCAAATGCTTTTTCAAAGGAGCTCATAACCGATTGAAATGCCACAATGTGATTGTGATGTCACAATGGCAATGTGATGCTGCAATAGGTTTGTGATGTCACTTTGGTAATGAGGTCACCCATGGAATAGTGATGTCACTACTAGTTTGTAATATTACAATCACATGTCTGATTTCAATTGCTACTAGTTTACAATGAGGACAAGAGTTCAAGGAAGAAGCTAGAAGTCCTAAAACCCATGAATTTTCTAACATGTGATGTCATAATAGATTTGTGAAAACAGAATGGCACAGTGATATCGCAATGTCAATGTGATGTAACAATATCATGTCATAATAATGTGTTAAGGGAGTTCAGAAGAAGATTGCTGAAGAGAGGTTGGATTCAAAACAAGTGCTCGCATAGAAAGCAGTTTTATTGTTCCTGTGAACAGTCCTAGCCTAGACAATCACACCCAAGTGTGCCATCACCATACAAAAAGTATGGCCAGAGAGGGAAAATCCAGGCAAGTAAATAGATCTGAGCACTTGCCAGTAGCCACGGCTGAAAGGGCTGGGGTGGCAGTGGCGGTGACCATAGACACCATACCTACAACAGAGAGTCCAGGACAAAGGGGCCAGACACAGTAGACTTGCAGATTCTATTCAACACCAGCAAGAACTGAGAAGGAGCAGATATCTTGATCCTGCAGATTTCAGACCAGAGAGGGTCCAGGAACCAAGAATCCAGCGTGAGTAGAACCCTGACTTCCTGACTCCTTCTCAGGGAGCAGATGTGGGAAGGCCGCCCCTCCCCTCACCACCACCGGAGGTCTCCATCTTTGATACTGACAAAGGCCCAGTTGAGCAGATAGCTTCAGTTCAGGCCTTGGAAAAAAAACAAAAGTCATTTTGCAGGTCACAGAATCTAGAAGTGACCTGCCAGACTCAGTTCCAACAGGGGAAACTCACTCTGCCCAGGCAGAGTAAAATTTGCCCTCGGAGAAGAGACTTTCTTCACCGGGTAAACAGAGCCAGAGGCTGCCCCACCCTACAGAAGCCTAGACAACAATTGAAATTAAACATAAACCCTGAGAATTGCTCCAAGCTGGGCTCTGTGAGTGTCTCAGGAGGTAGCCCTTCAGGGAAAAGCTACTGTTTGCTGAAAGGCTTCAACCTTACCCAGAACCTAGCCTCATCACAGCATCTCCAAACTAGAGGAAACAGCCATCTCCCACTTTTGTGATACTCAAAGATCTCCCACGCACTTAACTAGCATGGGAGGAGGATCACAAAATCCTGCCTAACACAGGGCATTTTCTGCCTGACCAAACTGATTTAAGAAACCAATCAAGTCATAGGAAAACCAAACACCACAAGCAGACAAGAGACTCCACCAAGACACTGGTTATAGATACAGGGGAGATAGAGGCTCTTCCCATTCCCCCTCCAAAAAAAAACACCAAAACAAAGAACTATTTTTTTTTAATTTTTATTTTTTAAGTGTTTTCTCTTGATCATTATTTTCTCATAATTTTTATTTTTGGTGTGTGTGTGTGTGTGTGTGTGTGTGTGTGTGTGTGTGTGTGTGTGTGTGTGCATGTTTAATCTCTTTGACTTTTTGGTCCTTTTTTATTGTTTTAATTTTTTCTCTCTTTCTTTATTTTTTGCATGACTTAATGGCTGTTCTGTTCAACTCCAGATACATACGTGTCATCAATTGTTAGACCTTCTCCCCCATTATGTACATAGTTAAGCCAGAAATTTATTACTCAGTTCACAACCTCTTAGCCTTAACTTCTTTCATAGAAGTATTATCTCTTTATACCTACATAATTTTCAAGTAACTAATTTAAAATTTTTATTTTATAGTTTTCACGTTTCCTTTCTATCCCTCCCCTCCTCTCATTCTATCCTTTTCTTCTCTCAATATCATTTATGTAAACTTACATAATTTTTAAGTGTTTCATTTCTTAAATTTAAATTTTATTTTTTCCATTTTTTTCTTTTTTTTTAAAATTTCTCTCCTATGATTCTGTCCAATCCATTACCCTCTCAGAGATTAGGAATTGGTTACATTTACTCTCATTTTACCTCTCCACATCCCTCTAGTCCTATTTTTCCCCACATTTCTCCCTGAAGCTATTAATTTCTGGTTTGCCAAATCCTTCTTCGTTATTCTTAACCCCTTAATCCATGGTTGTTTGCTTTAGAATAGATTGTATCTGTTGAACTAGATTGTATCTGCAGCCATTCTGGTTGTGCAACTGAAGGACTTTGGTTGATGCTTACCTTAAAATAGTGTTCTAGCACAAAATTGCTGTTACTTTCATACCAAATGAGCAGAACAAGCTGGAAAACACAAGAAAAATGGTAATGATAATAATGATAATAATATGAATATGAATAATATGATATGAATATAATAATGATAATAATAATAATAATAATAATAATAATAATAAATAGTTCCCCCAAAAGCTCTACAAACACTACTGGTAAACATGGTGAATGTAATGATTGAAAATTTGCAAAGGTCTCAGTGTGAACGTGATAGGGACCAAGAGGAGGCAATCCAAATAGTAGTACAGGAATCTTGTGAGCATTAGGAAGCTACTTAAAGATTAATACAGGAATTGCATAAGCAGGCTGAGAACAGTCATAGAAAATTACAGGAATTGCTGTAATGTGAGGAAACTAATCAAAGAGTAAAACAGGAATTGCGAGAGTGTGATCAGAATAGACAGAAATAAATAGAGGCATTCAAAAAATCCATAAGGAGAAAAGAGACAGCTGAAACAATTCAGGGAGACCATAAAGGGAATGTAGAATAGAACCTGCCAGAAGGAATGGGAGTCCAAGGAAACCATAACCAATCAGCTAAGTGATCTGAGAATAAACACTGAACACCAAATTAAGGAAGTAAAGCTCATACAAGATCTAAACCAAAGCTCCAACAAAGAATTTGAAGCCATCAAAGCTGACCAAGTAGAAGGAAAAGAAATTAAAAACAAATAGAAAGTCTTGACAGTAGGTTAGACCAGGCAGAAGATCAAATCTCGGGGATTGAAGACAGCCTAGATATTATAGAGAAATAACATACAAATATCCAAGATATATGATAGAACTATTCTATATTTGGAAGACACCATCAGAAGGCCTAATCTGAGGATAATGGATAGAGGAGCACCTAGAGACAGAAGTTAATGGTCTAGGAAATTTAACAGAATCCTAGCAGAGAACATGCAAAAAGATAGGCCTATGGCCTATTCAGATTAAAGAAGCTTTCAGAACCCCAAATAGACTAGAACAGAACAGGACATGTCACCCTCACATTATAATCCACACAGAATTAATTCAGACCAAGGAAAGGATCCTTAAAGCAGTCAATGAGAAAAGACCAATCACCTATACAGGGAAAACAATTAGAATCACCTCAGATTTCTCAGCAGAGATGATTAAAGCAAGAAGAGCCTGGAATGATGTATGCCATGCCCTAAAGAAAAACCACAACAAAGAATAGTGTACCCAGTTAAACTCTCCTTCATAACTGAAGGTCAAATAAAAATTGTCCATAACAAAGAAAAATTGAAACAATATATCTCCACAAAACCAGAGCTACAAAGGTACTTAAAGATATCTTACACATAGAAAACCAGAGCTACAAAGGTACTTAAAGATATCTTACACATTGAAAACTAACAAGATAAAGGCCAAGAAATGGCCTGGCAGAAATGGACATTCTGAAGCTCAACCAAGATGATTTAAATCAAATTAATGTGCCCATATCAAGCATAGAAATGGAAACAGCAATAAGAGACTTCACATCTAAGAAAAGTCCAGGACCAGATGAATTTACAGTGGAATTCTACAAGGCATTCAAAGCAGGGCTCACACCAATCCTCCTCCAACTATTCAAAAAAATTGAAAGAGTAAGTTCACTACCAAATTCATTCTATGATGCCAACATAACGGTTATCCCAAACCAGGCAGGGACTCATCAAAGAAAGAGAACTATAGACCCATTTCTTTGATGAACATTGATGCAAATCTTCTCAACAAAATTTTGGCCAATCAACTTCAACAATTCATCCAAAAAATCATACACCACGATCAAACAGGATGCAAAGCTGGTTCAATATATGAAAATCAGTAAATATAATTCATCACGTCAACAAGAGCAATGATGAGAACCACATGGATATATCAATAGATGCAGAAAAATAATTTCACAAGATCCAACACTCCTTTATGATGAAGACTCTGGAGAATCTATGAACCCAGAGAACATACCTCAATACAATAAAGGCTGTATATGACAAACCTACATCCAGCATTATAATTAATGGTGAAAAATGGAAGCCAATTCCTCTTAACTCAGGAACGAGACAAGGATGTCCACTCTCCCCACTTCTCCTCAATTTAGTATTAGAATGTCTACCTACAGTAATAAGACAAGATGCAAACATAAAAGGGACCCAAATACAGAAAGATTATGTAAACCTCTCCCTCTTTGCAGATGACATGGTTTTGTATTTAAAGAACCCCAGAGACTCCACTCCCAAATTACTCATGCTGATTAAAAACTTTGGCAAAGAAGCATAGTATAAAATTAACTCTCCAAAAACAATGGCTTTTCTGCATGCCAACAATGAGAAGTGTGGCTGAAATCAGGAAAGCAACTGGATTCATAATAGCCCCACAAAAAATAAAATACCTAGGAATTAACTTATTCAAAGAAGTGAAGGACCTTTATGATGAAAACATTAAAAGCCTGAAAAAGAAAGTCAAAACTGAACTTAAAAAGTGGAAAAACCTCCCATGCTCCTGGATTGGAAGGAACAACATTGTGCTAATTGCAATACTTCCCAAGGCTATCTACCAATTCAATGTGAAACCTATCAATATTCCAAACTCATTCTTCAAGAAAACAGAAGAGGCAATCCAAAAATTCATATGGAACAATATAAGACCCCGAATAGCAAAAATGATCCTTAACAGAAAGAACAGTGCTGGTGGAATATCACTACCAAATTCCAAACTCTACTACAAACCCATAGTAATCAAAACAGCTTGGTACTGGTACAAGAACAGACCTCAGGACCAATGAAATAGAATTGAAAACCCAGAAATGAACCTACAGACCTATAGCCATCTAATCTTCGATAAGGGAACTAAAAAAAACAGAATGGAAGAAAGACAGCCTGTTCAGTAAATGGTGCTGGCAAAATTGGTTAATCACTTGTAGAAAATTAAAGCTAGATCCTCATATATCACTCTGCACCAGAATCAACTACAAATGGATCAAAGACGTCGAGTCAAAGCAGGCACCCTGAAAACATTACAGGATGGAATATGAGAAACCCTAGGTCTCCTTGGCACAGGCCGAAATTTTCTTAATAGAGACCCAGAAACACGAAAAATCAAAGAAAGGTTCGACAAAAGGGATTTAATGAAATTGCATAGCTTCTGCCTGGCAAAGGACAAAGCTAGCAAGATCAATAGAAAGCCCACAGATTCAGAGAGGATCTTCAGTAGCCATACAACAGACAAGGGTCTTATATCTAAAATATACCTGGAACTCAAAAAATTATATCCCCCAACAACAAATCGCCAAAGAAACAACTGCCCAATAAATAAGTGGGCTAAAGACTTACAGGGAAACTTCTCTGAGGAGGAAATAAGGATAGTGAATAGACACACGAAGAAATGCTCAAACTCCCTAGCCATAAAAGAAATGCAGATCAAAACAGCATTGAGATACCACCTCACCCTAGTTAGAATGGCTATAATCAAGAACTCTAATAACAACAGAAGCTGGTGGGGATATTGGTGGGACCGTATACTTTTTCAACCACTTTGGAAAGCAATATGGAGCTTCCATAGAGCTCCCCGATGACCCAACACTCCCACTTTTGGGCATTTAACCAAATGATTACAAACAATACCATACTAAAGCTACCAACACAACTATGTTTATTGCAGCATTATTTACCATAGCTAAGATACGGTACCTACCCAGATGCCCCTCAGTAGATGAATGGATCAAGAAAATGTGGTTTATATACACAATGGAATTCTATGCGTCAATGGGAAAGACTGACATTGCCCCATTTGTTAGGAAATGGAAAGCCTTGGAAAAAATTATATTAACTGAAGTAATCTAGGCCCAAAGAAACATAAGTGTCATGGTTTCCCTTATTTGCAATAACTAGTATATGTCTGACACGAACAGAAACTGTCAGACAAGTTGATGTTAGGAGAAATGAACCCTAAGATAAGGACTCAAATTGTTTTCCGTTCTTGCTATTGTTTCTGCCATATTTATGACATGATTTATTTGTTGATTTTTATGTCCCTCCCCCACGGTATAACCCCTGTTTTCACTGTATTTGATGTTGGCATAATTTGGGGATGGCAAGGGGAAAACAAATTATTATACAGGTGGATTAATTACCACAATGACATGTACAAGACATTATGTTGAAAACGAACTTAAACTTTGGTGTGGAGGGGGTGGTGTGGTGGTAGAAGGGGACATATTAAGGGATGGGAAGGGGAAACAATGGAGGAGGCAAAATTGCTTGAAAAGAAATGTACTCATTACCTTGTTCATGTAATTGTAAACCCTCTGTTTGTATTTTCACAATAAAAAATCATAAACTAATAAAGTGAAATTAATGTCAATCTTGTTTTATCGGTCGTAAGGCTCTAACTCTGGGCCTGGGCACTTTCCCTCCTCCCTTCGGCTGAAGCATACCACTGTATCTCTTCAGCTACAGTGCCGTTTCTAGTTGTCAAGAGATATATTGGAGATAAGAGTCTCACAGACTTTTCTGCCCAAGCTGACTTTGAACCAGTATCCTCAGATCTCAGACTTTTGGTAGCTAAGATTACAGGCATGAGCCAACAAAGTCCAGATCTAAGACAATTTTTAAAAAGTAAGCTTATTGAAACTTCTTGCTTTTTCCAATAAACAATCTTAATTTTTCAGCATTAGTTTATATCTATGATTTATTTTTAGATGAAACTGAATTTTTTAATCTTTACTATTACTCAGTATCTCACAAAAATCCAGTTATTGACTTTCCCCAACGCTATTATTACATACTAAATTACTTACTATTATTATTACACTCTATATTACATATAATGTGAATTGAAAATAGTTTGGATCATTTCAGATAAATTAGTAGCTGCTATTTTAGCATTATAAATTCACACCTGTGATTTTAAACGAAGGAAAGAAGATTTTCGAGTTAAAATGAAGTATGAATGTGTAGTGTGTCCCAATTGAAACAAAAAACTCTGAATTCATACAGACAAAATTATTTTCTTTCCACTTATGACTTTGCAGTAATACTATTGGAAATAGTGAGGCAAGAAGAGGAAGAATTCAATCATTTTTTTTTTTTGTCAGTCGTGAGGCTTGAATTCTGGGCTAGAGCCCTGTCCCTGTGCTCTTCAGCTCAAGCCAAGTGCTCTACCGCTTGAACCCCAGCTCTACTTCTGGTTTTCTAGTGGTTTATTGGAGATAAGAGTCTCACAGATTTTCCTGCCAAGGCTGGCTTTGAACCGTGATCCTCAGATCTCCGTGATCTTCCTGAGTAGCTAGGATTACAGGCGTGAGCCACCGGTGCCCGGCAAGGAGGAAGAATTCAAATCATGTCAAACAATGTCTCTGTATGAAGACCTGCCTATTCCCAATTGTCACAAAATTTCAAGTGTCTATCTTAGAATTCTATTTGGAAAAGTTCTAAATCATTGATTCTTTTTGTACTTTCTGTTATAGGAAACAAAATATAGACACAAAACAATTGAAATAAAATGCACACATACGTTGAAGTCACAATTGGAAAACAAACTAACAAAGTAGAACTCGCCCAGGAACAAAAGCATGTTGTGCCCAGTTTATTTTTTTTAAGCACAAAAACCTCAAATACATGTTAACTTGGCATAGAGCCTTAAAGATAACTGTGTCTCAGAAATACGGTTGTGTTAATTTGTAATTAAATTCATCTAGATGAACTTAATATAGCAAAACCCTTGAACGGATCAAATTGTTTAAAACAATTGTGACTGTATGCGGAGTGAGATCTGCAAATATTTAAAACAATCAAATAAAATCATGACATACTTAAAAAATTCAGAAATGTAATTAATAACTCCAATAGTATCCATATTGAGAACTAATTCCTACTGATTTAACAAGAAAAAATATGCAAATAGTTGAATCTGAGCATTGTACATGAATGTACATAATTTTAAACTACTCCAAATTACACTTTGTAGAAGACTGAATGTGGCTTATCTAAAGGAAAACATCAATGCATGATATGAATGAAATTAAAAATCTCATGAAAAGAGAGAAGTGGTTTCTGGAAAATAATAGTTTAATAAATTGTGGTCAAAATTTTTCTAGTACTGACAAAATTGCATATCTATTTATTTAGATCGAAAAAAGACCCCAAGTTACTCGTGCAGATTTGAAACTTTGGCAAAGTATCAGTATACATCTGTAACATTATTATGGGTGTTGACTCTAGCAAGGAATTCATTTCCTCTTCGATCTGACAAATGAATATATGAAAGAACTTCTCCAACTAAATATCAAGACTTAACTAAACATATAACCAGAAAAATCATCATGTAAGCAGTATTGCAACTGGGATAAAAGAAAAATCAGTCATACTGATTCTGTGTTTATTGTAAATGCTGATTTTTTTTCATTAATTATTTCCTTTAGCTTCCTTTGTGTTACATGATGTATATATTAGTAACTAATTTTGGATGCCTCATTGAATTTCGTTCGGAGTATAATGTCTCACTTCAGTTCCTATCCAATGAAATGATGTTGATTACAAAAATTCTAATAACCACTGTTTATAATACACAAAATCTCATAAGCATGACACCAGTAAGCATTGGTTAACATTTTGATATCATGGTCTCATGACTGATGAGGCCTATCTGCATGAGTGTATCATTGTACCTAGATTCCTCAGCCTGAATTTTGCTACTGTTAAAAATATTTATATCTTTATTTGTCATTGATCAAAGATATAATCTGAGTATAAAGCCTAAGGAAAATGATAAAGTAAGAATTTAGCTTTTCTGGATATAAAGTAAACAAAATTCAGCATAGAGTAACTCACTGGTTTGAAGTCAACCAATTTCTCCAAAATATTCTAAGCATTTCCTTATAATGTGTATTGTTCTCAAGAAGGGAATGGGTAATATGAGAAGAGGACTAACCAATATTGTCTTCAAATATACATAATTTGGATTACCCTCTACATTTGGATATAAGCATTTCTGATAAAAACTGTTTGAATAATTGATTATCAGGTCAGGTATAATATATCCTAGTTTCATATACCAAACTACATTCAGAAAATGGTTTATACCAATTTACTAAAGAAAGTCCTGGCAGAAAAATGGCATCTCTTCACTATGTGATGCCCAATTCTTAGGTATTTCATTATGCCTCCATTTAATGAATGTAATTGTTTAAATGATTCATGAAGTATTAATTAAAATTGATCAGTGTCTTACAATATAATTATGTATAATTTTATCCTAGATTCATTCAAGAACGGCCCATTCAATCATGACATACATCACATTCCACTGGTATTCATATAGATAGGAATGAGTTCTTAGGATCTTCTGCCATTTGGAGATGGCAGGACCAGGATTTGAACTATAGGCTCCAGATCCCACCAACTAAACCTGAGGATAGGGAACTCACTTGTCTGTCCAAGAACATCAGCAAGACCAGTGATTAGGCAGTCACCAGTGGCTCTCAGCAGTCCTCCTTGATACTTACAAGGCTGTGATAGGAGGATCATAGTCAAAGTCACCCTAGGCAGGAAAGTCCTTGAGATCCCTGTCCACCTTCAGTGCCAACAAAGCCAGAAGTAGAGCCATATGGCTACAGTGGTAGAGGGCTAGCCTTAAGCAAAACCAGCTCATGGACTGTGCCCAGATCCTGAGTTCAAGGTTAGGGACTGGCAACAAACAGACATACACAACAATATGTGCAGCCATCCAGCTAAAGCAGGTCACCCTCTTGTCCCCAACTGGATTGGACAAAGTTCCCTGGAAAAGGGGCTGGGGGAGCTGCTGTCATCTTGAATCCACCCATGCTTCCTGCATCACAGGATTCTGGCCACACTCCCATTCTTTCATTCTTCTTTCTGACCAGTGGGATAAAAGAATGGTGGCCACACCCACATTCCATGATGCCCAGCACCAGGATTCCCTTTGGTGGCTGACACTACCACCAGCAGTTGACAAAGGTAGAGGTGGCTGAGTGGTGAGCAGGAGACTCGAAGAGACTTTGGAGTAGAATAGGAAATTGATGTCCTAATCAGTGAGTGGGAGAATAGAGGATTTCGCAGAGCCTGGTAACATGGCCAGGCAATCTTTTCCATCCCAGTGCTCATATGTCTGAAATAACAGGACTCCGTGAAAGAGCTACAGGCAAGAAACTACTTCCAGAACACCAGCAAAGGAATCCTCCCATCATACCTGCAACATTCAAGAACACAAAGAACACAGAAAAGGGATGGATCCCCAAGACAAACACCACTGAGGAGTGTGATTCAACAGAGGGTCTGGCCAAAGGTGATGCAGACCGTGGGCCTCCCCTGCTTTTGGACACAATCACAGGCACCAGGGGCTAGAGTATCAAGGGTCCTGATAACATCAAGGATCTGCAGATGTGGTAGTGACACATGGTGCTCACCCTGGACTGCAGCAAAGAAGAATCTAGGCACTCAGTGCCAAGATTCCACCACTGAAGCAGGAGAAGACAGACCTGCAGGATCGAATAGAGAAACAGAGGGAGAAGATGGCCCAGTTACATGAAGCACCACAAACGGAGCTAGAGATCCACAAGTCACCCATACAGAGGTTGGTTTCAGCAGAAAGAGATTTACAATCTGCACCAGCCCAAGTGAAGCAGGTGGCCAATGACAGATAACTGGAGCATGAAGCTATTACCAGCCACCTGCAGGCTGCAGAGCGGTGTGTGTGGCAGAGCTGCATATGGTGGCTTCTGTGGTCACTGCTGCACAGAAGGAGACTGAAATGTTCTTTGAACGACTGAATGATGTGACCCTTCACCTTGAGGAAAAGACCACAAGATTCGATGACCTGCAGCAAGTGAACACAGAGTTGTAGGAGAAGCTGGAAGTGCTCTGGACAGAGAACAGCACCAGTAGAACATAATCTGCAAGTTCCAACTAGTGCTGGTGGGGCATGAGTTACTGAAGAGACTACTGGACAACCTGAGCTGGATGGTGATCTCAGCAAGTCTGGTGAGAGACACGTTCACAGAGGACCTGAGCATTGAGAGGTCCTCATGTAAAGAGGAGACTCAGTGGCTGAACGAGCAGGTGAACCAACTGACGGAGGAGAAGGAGAGAAGGGTGAGGCAGGTGCTGGAGAATGAGCTGGGGGAACTGAGAAAGAAGATGACAGAGCCATGGCGCCCCGCAGGACCATCTCAGGTGAAGCTGCAGTTGTGTTGCAGGCCTAGGCCTACTGCACAGAGAAGGAGTTGAAAAAACTGGAGTAACAAGTTCACATCCAGGTCCAGGAAAACCAGAAGCTCTGTCTCCAGAACACAGAGCAGCAGTAGCAACTGCAGAGACTGGAGGAAAAGGCCAAGGATCTGCAGGAGATACACTAGACCCCACAAGGCACATGTGTGTGTGTGTGACCCATAGCCAGAGGAAGAGCTGGCCCTGCTGTGGAACACTCTCCACAAGGCGAGCGGTGAGAAGGAAGAGCTCACCAACATCTTGGACTCAGAGCAACAGGTGAAAAAAGAACTGTGAGAACACCTAGACCATTCAAAGGAGAAGATAGAGGAATGGAAAGAGGTAGCTGAGAGAGGGAGAGGGAGAGAAAAAGAGAGAGAGAGAGAGGGAGAAAGAGAGAGAGAGGGAGGGAGTGGGAGGGGAGAAAGAGAGAGAAAGAGAGAGAGAGAGAGTGCCAAGCATCATGGGAGCTGCAGGAGCAGCAGGAGCAGTCCCTGGCCCAGCTGCAGGTGCTCAGAGCCACCTTTGAGCAGCATATTGCCTCCAATGAGTGGCTGAACTCTGAGAAGGAGGCCCTGCAGCATCACCTGCAGAGGCAGACCCAGCTGCTGGAGCTGCTGAAACAAGTGCAGGGCCCGAACAACTGGGGGGGCCAGGTGGTGCTCCCAAAGTGGCAGGACACTCTCAAGTGCCTGGAAGTGACCAGACCATAGGAGGAGCGCCTGCAAGTCCAGCTGAGCTTCCTGGCTTTCTCTGGGGAAGTGGAAAGTGTGAGTCCTGCGGAAGAAAAGGAGAGGAGGTTACTCCCCCCCGACGTGACCGTCCCAGAGGATGGAGACATGCCCCAGACCTAGAGGGACAGGATCTGCGAGCCCTCTCAGAAGCTGAGATCCACAGGGGAAATCTCCTGCTGAAGGAGCAGAGGCCCTGCTGGGGGCATCCAGCCCACTTGCAGCTCAGTACCAGACAGAGCTGGAGCTACAGGCCCCCTGATCTGTGAGCTGCCACCACAGCTGGCATGGGGATGGCAAGTGGGACACGTGGGCATCCGAGAAGAAAATCTGCTTCATCCACGACCTGTCTGATGAGGTGGACTTCCAGAGTCCAGTGGATGAGCTCCACCATCAATGTAGCCAGCTGTCGGCACACATCTGCACCACCGTGGAGTCCCTCATGGCATGTAAAGAGCAGATTTTTGTCGTGGATAAGCTGTGTCAGGAGAAAGCCGAGCACGTGTGCTGGCTCTCCCAGGAGAAGATGGAGAAGAAGAGAGAGCTTCAGGAGCTGCTGTGGGTCCTCGCAGGTGAAGGCGCGGACAGCGGGCTCCAGATGCCAGCACAGGCTGAGCCCCCCTCCCCCACTGCTTCAGACGCCTCAGGCACGAGGGTAGGCGAAATGAGGGAGGAGCAGAAAGGTTTTGAAGAATTGTAACTTCAAGTCAGCTTGGAAACTGCCAGAGGAGAGGTTGGGGTTCCAACCCCATAGATGACTCCCTGATGGAGCACATCCTGCAGCAGATGCCTCACATCCAGAGCCACCTACAGCTTGAGGGCTCAGGCAAGGAGCACTCCCTCCCTTTCTTCTGTAGACTGATGTGGATAACTCTCTATGTGACATACTGACTCTCAAAAGCCTCGGCAGCCACCAGAAGTAGGTGGCAGGTGGCCTTTTCTCAGGCCTCCATCTGCCACAAGATGGGGATAAACTATGGGCCAGGTAGGGCAGAGGCTGCCAGGAAGCTGCCCAAATTCAACGGACATCTAATGGCCCATTGGTGGCCAGGGAAGAGGCCCATGTTATGCTTATCACAAAGAATAAATTGTTTTCAAAGGGAAGAAAAGCCTCCAACAAAGATTTGTTCTTACAGTCCTGGGGCTTGAGCTCAGGGCCTGGCCACTGTCCCTGAGGTCTTTTTGATTAAGGCTGGTGCTCTACCAGTGGAGCCCCACCTCCCCTTCCAGCTTTTTCTGTGTGGAATGAAACCACTGGTGTCAAGCATGCTAGGCAACCACTCTACCACTGAGCCACATTCTCAGCTAGGATGATTCCCCTGTCCCAAACCCATATGGACATTCCTCAGATAAATAGGAAGTAGGGGCTAGGATGAATATGAAGCACAGTCTGGTTCACACAGAAATACTCCCCTGCCCCCTCTTGGACTTAGTTGAAGTCTCTCTTCTACCATTGAGGGATGAGAGAGGGATGGGGGAGTCTCGAGAGAGGAGTACCAAGAACAGTGGCCCCCAGACCCCACAGCCTACCTCACACAAGTGGTCCTCTAGATTCCAAACTTAGGTGACTCAATGTGGTTTCTACACTGTCTCCTAATCTCTTCAATGCTCAGGATGAATAAATGTCGGCCCTGGACTCAGCCCACACACAGGGTAGAAGCTCCTAGTCCCAGACCAACTTCCATCTCTGACTGCCCTGAGTTAGGCCAGACTCACCACTCACCATAATGCTGGTGGCAATGACCTCATGTATAGATTCCAGGAAGATGGTGTGTAGCAAAGAGCAGAAGCAACAGAGTGAGCAGGGCAGAAGGATGTGGTGGGGGTGATTGCTCTGAGATCTTCCTTCTTGGAGCCCTCCTGTCAAGCCAGAGTCATGCTAACCAAAGCATGGCCAAGGCCAGAGTGTGAGATGAGATGGAGGAAGACAGGACTAAAGGAGGTATTGCTTTGTCTTGGAGCACTTGAAAATTCCAATTATATTTGACCCATACCAATCCCAAAGCCAACATGCAATGCCTCTCCTTGTTGTTGTTGGCTGTGAGCACTGTCCCTGAGCTCTTTTTCTCAAGGCTGGAACTCTGCCACTTGAGCCACAGGGACACTTCTTGTTTCCTGATAATTCATCGAGGATAAGAATCTCACACACTTTCCTGTCCTGGCTCGCTTGGCACCATAATCCTCCAGATCTCAGCTTCCGAGTATCTCGGATGACAGGTATGAGCCACCAGTGCCCAGCATGTGATGCCTTTTGAAGGCATCTTGCCGAGTCTGTATAAGGAGCCGCAAAGGGCCTGGATAGACCACAACCCAATCAAGGAGCTGGGATGGGGGAAGGCTGACCTTCTAGCCAGACTGTTCCCCAAAATTAAAGATGCCAGGTGGTTTTGTATGCATCCAACACCTAGGCCAATACCCATGAGCCTTAGTTGGGAAAACGTGGAGAATACCTAAAGATTGCATTGTAGAAATCTCTGATTTTGCTTGCATGTGTTTTGTGTGTGTGTGTGTGTGTGTGTGTGTGTGTGTGTGTGTGTGTGTGTGAACTCAGGGCCTAGGCTCTATCCCTGAGTTTTCTTGCTCAATCTAGTGCTCTGCCACTTGAGCCACAACCCCACTTGATTTTTGATGGTTAATTTTATATAAGAATCTCAAGGACTTTCCTGTCCAGGGTGGCTTCAAAGCTTGATGCGGGCTCCACAGCAGTAAGAGTAAACATAACTCACAGGTACAATCCCTATGGTGGGTGACTCCTGCCTCCTCGTGGCCAGACGTGGGACATGCAGCCCCGTGTCATCGTCCTCTAGAGTTCAAATGGGGTAAGTGACCAGGGCCAAGCTGACTTTTGCTCACCCTGAGTGCTGATTCCAGAGCAGGTATGTTCCACCCTAGGCCAAGAGAGCTCCAGGAGGCCCGGCTCCCAGAGGCACAAGGAAGGGAGAGGTCAGCTCCAGGCCGAGCTAAGAGCCTTTGCCCACGGATACCCAAGTTGGCCTTCCTAATCACCATAAGAACTGTCAAAGAATAAACCAAAACAAAAAACAAAACAAAAAAAATGGAGCTGTGCCTCCAAGTGCTAGAGCTTTAGCATTGAATCAAAGAGCGCAGGGACAGGGCCCCCAAGCTTTGAGTTCAAGACCCTCAGCTGACCCTCCCCCAGTTTAGCTAAATATGAACTAGTAGGATTTTTCAAGTGTTTCTGAAGAATGGTGATACTGAAGAAAGCATCCTAATTCTAATTAAAGCTGAACTTGTGACATACAGCTATGTGCTGAGTCCTTCACAGGGTCCTGTTTGCTGGGTCCTTCTGACATGGGGGTTTTGTGCTGAGTCCTCAAAAAGTCCTGTTTGCTGAGTCATCCCAAAGGGTGCTATGTTCTGAATCCCTGAGAAGATTGGGCCCTGGTGGTTTTTGCAAAGGGTGCTGTGCACTGTGTCCATTATACAGCTACTGTATGCTGAGTCCTTCAAAAGATGCGGTGTACTAATTCATCCCAAAAGGTACGGGTACTGCTATGTTCTGAGCCCTTGAGAAGAGATGGATAAGGTGAATTTTTCAAGTGATATGTGCCGAGTCCTTTACACAGTGTGCTCTGTACTGTCCTTCAAATGGTGCTATATGCTGAGTCCTTCCACAGGGTAGTATGTGCTGAGTCCTTCAAAATTATGCTATGTGCTGAGTTTTTCGAAGGGTGCTGTGCACTATTTTACACAGTGTGCTACGTACTCAGCCCTTCAAAGGGGGCTTTGTGTGATCTTAACACAGGGTGCTATGTACTGAGTTCCTGGGAAAGAATGGTAGCATTGAGTTTTTCAAAGCATGCCATGCACTTAGTCCATTACGTTGTGGGCTATGGACTCCCTCCTTCAAAGAGTGCTGTTTGCTGAGTACTTTACACAGGGTACTATATGCTAAGTCCTTCAAAGGGAGCTGTGTGCTGAGTCCTTTACACAGGGTGCTTTGTGCTGTTTTTTGAAGTGTGCTGTGTGCTGACTCATCTAAAAAGGTACTATGTTCTGAGTCCTTGAGAGGTAGTTATCCCCAACAATCACACACACACGAACACACAGAAACATACACACACAAAAATAAACACAAACAAACATACATACACAAACGTGCACACAAGGGTCACCGTGTGTGGATTTTGGTTTGTGGGTTGGAGGGTCATGGAAGAGAGTCTCCTCCAGCTGTGGAGCTGAGGGGAGATTTGATACCCAGGGCAGGTACTGGGGTTGGGAGGGAGTGATGAGCTGAGGTGAGGCTATAATTTCCATGGCCTGGAAGCCTTTGGTCCCAGTCAGGGCTTGGCTTGCAGCCAGGGGTGGGGGCCAGGCCTGAGGGGAAGAGGGTGAGGTGGCCAAGAGGAGGAGGGAGTGGGGCCCAAGGCACACTCCCATGGCAGCAGTGGCCAGGGGCATGACTCAGGGGAGGGTGAGGGGGTGGGCATGCCCGGCGGGGGCAACACAGCCCAGGAGAGGAGTGGGAGCAGAGAGAGAGAGCAGAGAGAAGAGTGAGTATACACAAGGGCAAGTGGCTTCATCAGCTGGCGGCCTCGCTGATCATATTGCAGGTTCTGGTGGGGAGCACAGAACACATGGAGCTGGTGCAGCAGGCACATTGCCACGGGCAGCCACGTGAAGGCACGGTGGCCATGGCGGCCCTGAGACTGAGGTCCCGGCAAGGGAGCACAGGAGCAGCTGAGGTGGGGGTGGTGTTCACTGAAGAAGAGGAGCAGAGGCCACATGCAGCCCTGCCATGTGCCCACAGATGCTCCTGCCCCCTCCCAGCAGCATTGCATTTCAAACATGGCACTTTTGGCTCCTACCAGCTGCGCCTCTCACAGTTGCCCAGAGGAGATGGCAAACCCCTGGCTGGCTTGCAGCCCCGAACTGGTCGCCACCCCTGGTCCTAGGACTCCGGGCCCATGTGCACCTGGAGCCACCTCCTACAGCTTCTCCCATTAGTACACGTGAGTGGTGGATCTGTGGGCCCACAGCCTGGAAACGCTCTGGCCAACCAACCACTGACACTGACCTGCACCTCCTGCCTGCCCTTTCCTGTTTCCTCCTCGAGTCCACCCTCCTCCCCCCTCCCCCAGTCTGCATGACCCTGTCAAAAGCGTGTCCCAGGGGTCGGGGATAGGGGTGTGTGTTGACCTGGGGATCCCACCCTGATCCTTAGTGGCCAGTGTCCCAGGAAACAGGGAGATGCAGGAATGGGTGAGGAGGGTTGCCACAGAGCACCTGGCCTGGAGCAGTGGGAGCCACACAGCCACACATCTGCACCCTTCCTCTCTCTGGTGGGAACCTGGTGGCTTTAATCAGATGTGGGGAACAGCACCTCCACACCTGCCTTCTTGAGTCTTTTTCTTTTTGCTGGGGGTGGTGGGTGTTGGATGCAGAAGATAGGCCCTCCTTGCTGTGTGAGCCCTTGTCTTCTGTGCTTGGTCACCCTATCACCTGAGGAGGGTCCCAGAAGAGCCCACTAGGTATGTGAGGGCACTTGGAGTCAGACAGAAGGTGAATATCTGGGAGGAATATACCCACTCCGACCCACATACACCCAGCCTGTCTGCCCTCCCCCCATCCCAGCTGACAACAGTACTCACAGGGTGATCACATTTCCCAGCTCTCCCAGCATCTGCTAGTGCTCCCTGTCCATCTGGTCTCATCATCCCTCCCAAGAATCCACCAAATCACCCAGAAGCATCTAGGCTGGAAGTAGGGAATCCATCTATGTATGTATCCTTTAAGACCCCATCCATTTCCCCAACACTGCCCCAAACCCAGGTCAGACACCCCTCTGGGGCACCATGACCCCCTGGTTGTTTTCAGCCCCGGCTGAGGAGCCACCTATCTCGGACACCTTCACCAAGTGTCCTGGCCTAGGGTTTTTGTGAATGAGGAGTCAAGGCTGGTTTTTCCCAAGGGAAAGTGTCTGGCCCTGGAGAAAGGGATAGGCAAGGTTGTTCTGTGTTATTAGAGTGATGCTCCCTTTTGTTGGATCTCCTGTTCTGACCAGGCAACCCTTATGCTCCAGCTTGTACCTTGTCCCAAAGGAGGAACCAACAAACTCAGAAGAGGCACTGCTCTGAGTCTGTGTGTGTGTGTGTGTGTGTGTGTGTGTGTGTGTGTGCATGACAGAGAGAGAGGGAGCACGAGAGAGAGAGGGGGGAGGGAGAGAGACAGTCAGACAGACAGACAGACAGATCATCTTTCTCCTTATACAGCCTGACTGTGCTCAGGTGAGTGATCTGTTGGCAAATTAGAGGTGCTGCATGGACTAATCTTCTGTCACAGTTCTGGATTTGTGTGTTTGTGTGTGTGTGTGTGTGTGTGTGTGTGTGTGTGTGTGTGTGTGTGTGTGTGTGTGTTGGGAGAACAGGGAGATGAGAACAATGAAAACATATTTAAGGCACCGTGTCTACAAAGAGCAAAAGCATTTTATTTGTGTGTATGTGTGTGTGTGTGTGTGTTGTTCTTTTTTCATCAATGCCAAGTACATGACTAGCGATAATCTGTTTTCTCTTTCACCATTTCATGGCTCCTTTGGGGAAGGTTTCAGTACATGTTCTTTTCCACCTCTCTCTTCTCCCTTTCCTGTAGCCCACAGTAGCTGCTGGGCCTGTGTGGGTCTCCCCTAGGAGGCCTGTGTGAACCACAGACCAGAGTAGACACCTGTCCTTCTGTCTTCAGCCAGAAGACAGGCAACTGTGACCACAGCCGTACTCTTCTAGCCAGACAGTGTGCTCTAGTGTTATAGTTGGAGCTAATTCAAGGGTTGGGAATGTGTCTGCCAAACGTAATTAGGGAACAGATTGGGGGGGGGGCAGTAGGGCCGGGGCTGTGGTTAGGAGGGTATGGGAAGTGGTGAATGTTGTGACATGGCAGATGGTTCACCACAACCGAGACTGAGAGGGGAAACTTACCCAGGTCATTGACTGTGTCCATCGGCATCTGGGCAGGGGATTCCAGGCCCCCTCTGGTGGCATGGATTCCCTCAGGGGGCAAGGTACTGGTGGGCAGTCCTCCTTGGAGTCCTGCAGACTCCAGTCTGTGTTTGGCCTGGGCCATTTCCAGCTGGGCAGTGGTAAGCAAGTGCGCTCCCCCTGCTGGAGCCTGCTTGCTAACTGCCCTGGCAGTTAGCTTGGGCTCTCTGAATGTTACTTTCTATAACCTGCTGTATGCTGTCTGGAAGAAAAAGCAGACCACTGAATTTAGAACCCTTCAAGTTTGATTGGGACAACGTTCAAAGCAGCATAGGAAGAATTCCCAAGCCAGATGGTCTCCTGTAATGAACGTCATGCCTTGACTGACTTTCTTTGGCAGCTGTTGATTCTCCTCCAGCCCTCTCTAGGGTGACCGCCACAGTCAAGGCTGCTTGGGGAGCAGCGATTGTGACCTCACCATCCCTAGCCTGCCAGCTGTGAGCAGAGATGATTCCCAGCACCTGCACTGGACTCTGGGAGATTCAGAAAACAGGGATACCTCGAGGAGTCTTTCTCTGCAACATGTATCTTGGGGGCCAGATGTGGTAATCCTGACTGGCCCCAGGGGGAGGAGAGGAGGCCCCTTGAGTCAGGCATTCAGCTCACAGCAACCTCATTCGCATCTACATGGGATATTGAGTGCCACAGAGCTTGTCAGCTGCTGGACAGAGATCTTTGAGAAGACAGGCATCCCAGAGGCCCTGGAATGTAGCAAGTACATAGTGGCTCACATCCTCAGAGCCAAAACAGTTAAGTGTGGTGGCACCAGGAGGGGGTAAGAGGGAGGAGGGAGAACTGAGGGAGAGCTACATCAGGCTTCGTCCCCACTCCCCCACAGAGGATTCTTACCTGAATCAGATGGAACTATTCTGTAGTATTGTCATAGACAGATGCTCATTTATTTTGCAACAAACCATTGCAGTGTGCACCAGGCTCTGGGGGGGTCACAGACAATGAAAAGTTCCAGGATTGGTTCCACAGAGCATGAAGAAACCTTGGATTGATCTGGATGCCAGTGCTTCAAGCCTGTCATCCTAGCTATTTAGGAAGCTGAGATCAGAGAACTGAGGCTTTTGTCTCGGCCAGAAAGCCTGTAAGACTCTTGTCTTGAATTAACTACCAAAAACAAAACGCCAGAAGTGGATGTGTGGCTCAAGCCATAGACTGCTAGCTTTGAATAAAAAGGCTAAGGGACAGCACCTATGCTCCAAGTACAAGGCCTAGGACTCACACAAAGAAAGTAAAGAGAGAGAGGAGGGAAGGACAAAAGGAGAAAAAGAGGAAAGAAAGGAAGAAGTGAGAACATGCAAGCCTTGGTTTGGAGTCCCTGGATCAAGGGAGCCAACTATTCACAATTTCTGTGGGGACAGTTTCAGAACCTAAAGCCAGTATGTAGGACCAAGCCACTGACCTCTCAGCAACTTCATGACAGCCAGAGATATGTGGTCACCGACTGTAGAGGGAACCAGCCTCTGGTAGAACCTAGGGCTCAGGGTGGGTCACCAGGTTTCAATTAACCTCAGCCACATCGAGTTTATTTTCTGGTCAGATAAGAAGAAAGTTTCCAAGGGCTAGGGAGGTATTGGGGTTAGAGTTTCAACGGGGGGCCAAGGGATAAGCAGGAATTTCAAAAGGGAGGATGGTCCCAGGTCAGGTGTGTCAGGAAATTTGAGCCATGGCCTCACCTGACAACATAGACTACCAGTGTTTGAACCAGACACACTTCTATTAAATGTCCTGGCACCTTGGTCTCATCATTGACGACCTGGCTTTCATTCACTGCAGGATGCCTGAGCAATACATCCTTGGGGACTAGGACTTTCCAGGGCTCAAACTGATGATACCACCCCCGGTGTTCATTCCTCCACCAAAGACTGAGGTATGCATTCCACTGCCATAGGACAGCCTGGGAATGAGGGCAGGAAATGGTTCTCTTGGCTGGCTCACTCTAGTCTACATGGCATATCTGGGATTCAGAGAGGGCAGGCTGAAGGTGGGGCAGAGCTGGGTAGAGGCTGGTGGGAAACCCAGAGGCACTGGGCTCTGAACAGGGTGGTTTCTTTGATAATACTCACAACATAGGAACATTTCTGGGATAGAGCAGCCCTTTTCACCTCCCCAAAAGGGACCTAGATCTCCCCAGTCTCCGTCCCTTGACCAGGAATCCCTTTGGGTCCCATATCATGTGGTTGGATAACTAGACCTTACCTCACTGCCCAGTGCTGAGGCAGTACAGTGAGAGAACCTGAGTCTTTGATAAGGTCAGGGGATCTTCAGTATGCGATTGTACTTGAATGTCCCAACTTAGGGCATGGATCTTATCTTTTATGCTCCAAGATAGCACTCTACCATTTGAATCCCAGCTCCACTTCCAGCTTTTTGGGGTGTTTAATTGGAGATAAAGAGTTCTCATGGGCTTTGCTGCTAAGTGTCATCCAACTGCAGTCCTCAGATTTCAGTCTCCTGGGGGGAGAGGATGACAGGAATGGAAAAGTATGTTTGGCCTGCTACCAGTAGCTCATGGCTTTTATCCTAGGTACTCAGGAGGTGAGATCTGAGGATCATGCGTAAAAGCCAGCCTGGTTAGGAAAGACCTTGAGACTCTTATATCCAAGGAATTGCCAGAAAACCAGCAGCAATGCTGTGGCTCAAGCAATTGAGTGCTTGCCTTAAGCTGAAGAGCTCAAGGCAAAGACCAAAGTCCAGAGTTCAAGACCCTTAACGAACAACAACAAAAAGAGGTGATTAAGTTTTCCGCATAGCAGTATGCAAGGTAGAAAATGCCGTGCTGGTCTATGAGGCATTCCAGATATGTGAGAGGCTCAATGTTTTGTCTACAGTGGGTCTGATGTCGGTACTGCCACCTTCTCATGGGTGGGATGTGTTCATAATTGAGGGAGTTCATGTTTCTATTCTTGGGGACTGCTGAATCCTTGGGCTATCCGTATGTTTGTGTGTATGTGTGTGTGTGTGTGTGTGTGTGTGTCTGTGTGTCTGTCTGTCTGTCTGTCTATGTCTGTATCTGTGTGTTTGGAGGTAGAAGAACTGGGCCTTAAACTCAAGGCCTAAATGCTGTCCCTGAGGATTCTTGCTCAAAGCTAGAGCTCTGACAGTTGAGCCACAGCTCCACCTCTGGCTATTTGGTGGTTCAGTGTAGATAGGAGCTTCAGAAACTTTCCTACGTGGCTGGCTTTGAACAGTGATTCTCAGACCTCAGCCTCCTGAGTAACTAGGATGACAAACAGGAGGCACCTGTATTAGCTTTATGTGTGTGTGTGTGTGTGTGTGTGTGTGTGTGTGTGTGTGTGTGTGTGTGTGTAGAAGTTGGTTGTAACAAGCAGTGCTGGACCCATTAGTAACTTCTAAGCGCTGTCTTTGGGGGCAGCATGGGCTTTGAGGCTGAGGTATGGGGTTCTGGAAGGGTGAAACGCTTGAAGGGGACTCAGCACCCTTAAATTATAAGAGCAAGGGAACTTTGTGCCCTGGAACTGTCTACTCCCGTGGGCCTGGCTGGTGGCAGAGGAGTGTGGATGGATCTGGAGGTGGGGCCAACAAGGGATGGCTCCCCACGGGGACAGAGAGCGTGGTCAGCACTTAATAAGGCTTTGAGTCCTGTTAGTATGGATCGTATTGGTATGCGTCAGACTCTGGGTCTTCTCATCATGACGTCTGATGGGCAAGGCCAACCCTACTTTAAACCTTGACCTGTGTTCTTCAGATCTCAGCCTCCTGAGTAGGTAGGGTTATAGGCATGAGCCTCTGGCACTGGGCCTCGGATTCTTTTTGGTATATTAGGGTTGGAAGTCAAATCCTTAGGCTTTCCAGTCAGGTCTTCTTCCATGGGAGTCAAGCCTTTCTGTCTGGCATTTCTGAGATAGAGACTCAATATATGCTCAGGCTTGGCTGGATCATGGTCCTCCTGTGACAGGCATGCACCACCACGCCTGGTCCTCTGTAGTTGGGATGGTAGATATGTAGTTCCATGCTCAGTCATCGGTTTAGATGACTGTCCCAAACTCTTAGTCCATAGCATCCGATTCTTGACCACAGTTGAAGGTCTGGGTTCGGCCTGGAACCATTGGTCCTCAGTCTTCTCACAGGACAGTTGTGAGGAAACAAGGGATCAATACAAGGAGAACTCTGGGGCAGGGCCAGCATAGAGGCAACGGTCATCAGATAAGTTTCTTGGCAATTCTGTGAGCATATAACAAGAAGACACCTGGAAAGGTCTCAGAAGGGGCCTGTTATTTATCATACCACAGGTATGGGATTATGAAACAAAACATGGCTCTTTTTCATTCTTACCCTCTCCTCATGAGGAAGGGGATCTTTCACTGTTCAGCTCTGCAGCTGGGGAAAACGAGGCACCGAAAAGTGGGATGACCTACTCATGACCCCCAGCTGACAGGAAGCTTCGTCTGACTTCTCTGCCATGCTCCCTAGGACAATGGGTGCTATTCAGTCCATTTCTTGTGGTGGGAAGTGCACTTATTGTCAATCGTGGGGTTTGAACTCTGGGACTGGGCACTCTCCACATGCTCCTCAGATCAAGGTTAGGTCTCTACCACTTGAGGCACAACACCACTTCCGGTTTTCTGGTGTTTCTTTGGAGATAAGCCTCTCACAGCCGTTCCTGCCTGGGCTGGCTATGAACCATGATCCTCATATCTTAGCCTCCTGTGTAGTTATCATTGTAGGCCTGTGCCACCGGCAGCCCGCTTACGTGTAATTCTCTCTTTCTCTCTGTAACTTGTTGAAAAGGTGCTGGAGGAGGTGCCTCAGCGTCCCCATGTGGCTGGGACCCAAGATAACCCTCTTAATCTGGAGGTAGGCTGTGGGTCAGGAGTTTTCTTGCTCAGCCTGTAGAACTAGCTCCCTTAGATAAGCCCCTCTGTGCCTGGGATAAACTGTTATGGTTACTCATTGTCAGTCTGTCTGGTGAGTACTTCCCCACTACCCTTTGCTAAGACAGTTAAAGGAAAGTGGATGAGGAGGCATCACATTTTCCAACTGCACAGCACTCTCCTGAGCCTCTGATCCTCACTGCCACTATCTGGCCAGACCCTGATTATAAGAAACTGAATTCACTCTATGTCTACTTCACGTTGCTGTAGTATGTCATTTCGGGGAGTGGAGTGAAGGCAGTGTGCAGAGGAACGACCCCAGGTCGGACACCTCCTGGGGGACATTTGTTCTGTGACAGCGCGAAGTCAGTGTTGTGGATAAGGAGGAAGCTGGCATCAGACTGAGCCAGAACAATGCTCAAAGGTAGGTAGGCTGTTGAAATATCAAACACACCCAGGTCTGCTTCCCACTCACAACAAGGAGGTGCAATGCAGGTAGCTCAGCATTGGCCCTAGGGAGCTATAAATGGATGGTGACGGTCAGGTGCTAGTGGCTCTCGCCTGTCATCCTGGTTATTCAGGAGACTGAGTTCTGATGGTCGTAACTCAGAGCCTGCCCAAGCAGAAGAGTCTGTGAGATTTTTTTTTTGGTCCAGGCGTGTGTCCTGAACTCTGGGCCTGGGCACTGTCCCTTAGCTCTTCAGCTCAAAGCTAGCACTCTGCAACTTGAGCCACAGCGCCACTTTTGGCTTTGTTTCTTTTGCTTATGTGGTGCTGAAAAATCGAACACAGGGTCTCAGGCACGCAAGGCAAGCACTCTGCCACTGAGCTACCTTCGCAGCCCCAAGTCTGTGAGATTCGTATCTCCCATAAACAAACTCCCTCCCCCCCCGAAAAAGCCAGTTTTGGTGCTGTGGCTCAAGTGATAGAGCCTCAGCCTTGAGTAAAAGAAGCCCAGGGATGACACTGAATCCCTGAATCCAAGACCTGGACTCACGAAAAATAAAATAAATGAATAGTGGGCAGTTGTTATCTTACTACCAAAATGGATGGATTCATTCTTCTCTCTGGTACTTGTAGCCAAAGGTAAGGGGTTTCCCTTGATATTCCTCTAAACCTCTCCTTCTCTCTATTATCACCCTGTCTTCAGTTGCAGGATAGAATTCAGATCATCCCACTTGATGTGACCTTAAGTACCCTTCCTTACCCGCCTTTCATGGGGTGGGGATCCTGGATGTACTCACCACTGGGTGAAATAAGCACCAGAGAGATGGAGGTAGGTATCCTTGAAACTATTACTCACACACACATACACACACACACACACACACACACACACACACACACACACTCACCTAGGCCCACTATGAATAGCCTTTTCTAAAGATACTTTATCTCCTTGGATTATCTGACCTAGGAGAGGAACTTGATCCCCTATAAATTACTATTTTAACTAGGGCTTGCTAGTTGACACAAGATAAACAGAAGCTCAAAGGAAAGGTTCTGGAGCCTGTCTGGCTCAGGCTCACACTTGACATCCTGGCTCCTCGGTAGGCAGAGATGTGAGGATCAAAGATCGAAGCCAGCCATAAGCTGGAAGGCTGATAAGACTCTTCTCTGTATGGAATCACCAAAAATCCAGACTTGTTCAAGCCCAAAAAAGAAATGGCCAAATTTGTTGCCCCCAGACTGCCTGATCCTCAAGTGCCCTCTCACAGAGTGTGATGCCACACTGGTTCCTGGATAGTGTATCAGATCCTTCAGAAATTTCGTGGTGAAAGCCAGGCCTTCACCATTGTGCGCTCTCAACCCACACCAGCTGGAAGGCAGAGCATGACAAGGCCAACAGCCTGCAGAGCAGAGAAGATCCCCCTCTGCCAGGGTGATTGGAGCGGGCTTCTTAGAGGCAGCACTTGAAAGGAGTTCTTGCTTAACAAGGAGAATGTGACAGGAAGCACAAAGAGAAAAGATGCCATAGATAAAGGACAACATAGGGGAGCGTGTTCTTTCTCGGACAGGGCTGCTGTTTAGAAACTCAGTTAAGATGGACAAGACTGTCCGAGACAGGCCCAAGGGATCACAGAAGAACAGCTATCCAATGTTGGGATTTTGTCTTAGCTGTAGTGGGCTCACCTAGCACACAGGAAACCCTGGGTTCGATTCCTAGTTCCCGCATACACAGAAGAAGCCAGAAGTGGTACTGTGGCTTGGGTGGAAGAGTGCTCACATCAAGCAAAAGAAGCTCAGGGATAACGCCTGGACCCCGAGTTCAAGCCCCAGCATTTTCAATGTAAAACTGCACTCCAAGGGACCTGGGTGACAGGTAGATGGCTGTGCCCTGTAGCTCTTAGTAGATCCATTCATGCTTTGTGTCTCCTTCTTTGACAAAGAGGATCTGGACACTCCTTCTGCCCTAGGCACCCCTGGACCCAGTTATCAGCAACCCACCCAAAGTCTCCCACTGGGACATAGAGCAGCTGGCCCCAGAAATCCTCAGGTACCAGTTGGGTGTGACGGGGGGATACAGGGCAGGCCTAAGAAGTCCTAAACATCCAGGCCATCCAGAGGAAGCGGATGGGAGCTTAGAAAGGGCTAGTGATGTGAAGGGGCCCCTTTTATTCCTATGGCCCTTCCCAGATTCTGAAGCTCCCTTTGCTGTCTCTGAGGGAGGTAGAGGAGTGTCTAGGTGGTAGTGTCTAGAGGCAGACTAGTTGGAAATTGTAAAGAATGAGACACCATAGGCCATGCGCTGATGGCTCATGCCTGTCATCCTGGCTACTCGGGAGGCAGAGATCCAGAGGTTCTTGTATCCCAGTACAGGGAGGAAAGTCCAATGAGAGTCTCATTTCCTATCTCCAACTGGAAGTGGTACCATGGCTCAAGTGGAAGAGCACTGGGCTTGAACAAAAATCATCATCAGGGACAGTACCCAAGCCCTGAGTTCAAGCCCCTCATCCAAAAAACCAAGAAAGAAAGACACCACTTGCTTGCCAGAGATGATGAAGGAGTGGGATTGCTGTGGTTGGGACACCAGGCTCTGGCCTCAGTGTACACCCATGTCTAAGAACTCCCCAAGTTTGCCCGAGTGTGAATTTACAGCAGGGTGGGTATTGTCTTACCAAGAACTGCAGAGCTTGTGGCCTGTCTTAAGCAGGGAGTAGGCGGATGGGAGCAGGTGTGGGAGATTAATGTCAATTATATTCTCTCCAACCAAGGAAGACTGGCTTTGGATGCTGGTGTCAAAGTCTGAAAGTGTAGGGTTACATGTGCTTTATGGCCTGACAAGTTGGGTTTCCCCTGGTTGTATAAAGGTGGCTGAAACCGGGCACTGTCAGTGTCTCAGAACTGTCATTCTAGCTACTCAGGAGGCTGAGATCTGAGGATCACGTTTCAAAACCAGCTTAAGCAGGAAAGTCTGTGAGATTTTAACTCAAGTGAACCACCAGAAAACTGGAAATGGTGCTGTGGCTCCAGTGGTAGAGTACACACCTTCAGCTGAAGAGCTGAGGGATGGCACACAGGCCCAAAGTTCAAACCCCATGACCGACGACCAAAAATAACGTGGCTGAGGTTTCTTCATAGCGGTGTGTATAGTAGGAAATATCATGCTGTTTTATGAGCCATTCCAGATGTGTGAGAGGCTCTGAGTTTTGTCAACATTTGGTCTGAGGATGGTAGTGCCATCTTCTCGGAGGTGGGATGTTCAGTTGCTCAGGGACTACTGAGGCCTTGGGCTACCCGTGTGTGTGTGTGTGTGTGTGTGTGTGTGTGTGTGTGTGTGTGTGTGTGTGTGTGTGTGTATTTTTCCCTCATCTTTCTCTGCCCACTTCCTGGATGCTTGTCTGCCTCTTCCTGACCTTGGATGGTGCCCTTCCTCAATAGAAACCTTGTCTATAGCCCCCTATCATTGTCTACAATGAGTCCTAAATTGCCAGAAACGTGCATATTCCAGCTTTTCCTTGGGACACAAGTTCGGCTGTCCATATATTTGTCCTCATCCAGGGGATTCTGGGT